>NW_022096915.1:0-62421 GCF_006542625.1 Nomascus leucogenys
AGCCCTTTGAGGCCTATCGTGGAAAAAGGAATATCTTCAAATAAAAACTACGCAGAAGCATTCTTTGAAACTTCTTTCTGATCTGTGCATTCAACTCACAGAGTTGAACGTTATTTTTGATTGAGGAGTTTTGAAACACTCTATCTGTATAAACTGCAAGTGGACATTTGGAGTGCTTCGAGGCCTATCTTGGAAAAAGGAATACCTTCAAATAAAAACTACACAGAAGCATACTGTGAAAGTTTTTCTATCTGTGCATTCAACTAAAAGAATTGAACCTTATTTTTGATGGAGGAGTTTTGAAACACTCTTTCTGTATAAACTGCAAGTGGACATTTGGAGCCCTTTGAGGCCTATCATGGAAAAAGGAATATCTTCAAATAAAAACTACGCAGAAGCATTCTTTGAAACTTCTTTCTGATCTGTGCATTCAACTAACAGAGTTGAACCTTACTTTTGATTGAGCAGTTTTGAAACACTCTATTTGTTGAATCTGCAAGTGGACATTTGGAGAACATTGAGGCCTATGGTGAAAAAGAATATCGTCCCTAAAACTACAACGGAAGCATTCTGTGAAACATACTTCTGATCTCTGCATTCAACTAACAAAGTTGAACCTTACTTTTGATGGAGCAGTTTTGAAACACTTTCTGTATAAACTGCAAGTGGACACTTGGAGCGCTTTGAGTCCTATCGTGGAAAAAGTAATATCTCCAATTAAAAACTTCACAGAAGCATTCTGTGAAACTCCTTTCTGATCTGTGCATTCAACTAACAGAGTTGAACCTTACTTTTGATGGAGCAGTTTTGAAACACTCTATTTTTAGAATCTGCCAGTGGACATTTGGAGAACATTGAGGCCTATGGTGAAAAAAGAAATATCTTCCCCTAAAACTACACAGAAGCATTCTGTGATACTTCTTTCTGATCTGTCCATTCAACTAACAGAGTTGAACCTTACTTTTTTTTTTTTTTGATTATACTTTAAGTTTTAGGGTACATGTGCACAATGTGCAGGTTTGTTACATATGTATACATGTGCCACGTTGATTTCCTGTACCGATTAACTCGTCATTTAGCATTAGGTACATCTCCGAATGCTGTCCCTCCCCCTTACCCCCTCCCCCAACCCCCCAACAGTCCCCGGATTGTGATGTTCCTCTTCCTCTGTCCATGAGTTCTCATTGTTCAATTCCCACCTATGAGTGAGAACATGCAGTGTTTGTTTTTTTTGTCCTTGGGATAGTTTACTGAGAATGATGTTTTCCAGTTTCATCCATGTCCCTACATAGGATATGAACTCATCTTTTTTTATGGCTGCATCGTATTCCATGGTGTATATGTGCCACATTTTCTTAATCCAGTCTATCGTTGTTGGACATTTGGGTTGGTTTCCAACTCTTTGCTATTGTGAATAGTGCCACAATAAACATACGTGTGCATGTGTCTTTATAGCAACATAATTTATAGTCCTTTGGGTATATACCCAGTAATGGGATGGCTGTGTCAAATGGTATTCTAGTTCTACATCCCTGAGGAATCACCACACTGACTTCCACAATGGTTGAACTAGTTTACAGTCCCACCATTAGTGTAAAAAGTCTTCCTATTTGTCCACATCCTCTCCAACACCTGTTGTTTCCTGAATTTTTAATGATGGCCATTCTAACTGGTGTGAGATGGTATCTCATTGTGGTTTTGATTTGCATTTCTCTGATGGCCAGTGATGATGAGCATTTCTTCATGAGTATTTGGTTGCATAAATGTCTTCTTTTTGAGAAGTGTCTGTTCATCTCCTTTCCCCACTTTTTGATGGGGTTGTTTGTTTTTCTCTTGTAAATATGTTTGAGTTCCATTGTAATTCTGGATATTAGCCCTTTGTCAGATGAGTAGGTTGCAAAAATTTTCTCCCATTCTGTAGGCCTGCCTGTTCACTCTGATGGTAGTTTCTTTTGCTGTGCAGAAGCTCTTTAGTTTAATTAGATCCCATTTGTCAATTTTGGCTTTTGTTGCCATTGCTTTTGGTGTTTTAAGACATGTAGTCCTTGCCACGCCTATGTCCTGAATGGTATTGCCTAGGTTTTCTTGTAGGATTTTAATGGTATTAGGTCTAACGTTTTAGTCTTTATCCATCTTGAATTAATTTATGTAAAAGGTGTCAGGAAGGGATCCAGTTTCAGCTTTCTACATATGGCTAGCCAGCTTTCCCAGCACCATTTATTAAATAGGGAATCCTTTCCCCATTTCTTGTTTTTGTCAGGTTTGTCAAAGATCAGATAGTTGTAGATATGTGGCAATCATTTCTGAGGGCTCTGTTCTGTTCCATTGATCTATGTCCCTGTTGTGGTACCAGTACCATGCTGTTTGGTTACTGTAGCCTTGTAGTATAGTTTGAAGTCAGGTAGTGTGATGCCCCAGCTTTGTTCTTTTGGCTTAGGATTGACTTGGCGATGCAGGCTATTTTGGTTCCATATGAACTTTAAAGTAGTTTTTTCCAATTCTGTGAAGAAAGTCATTGGTAGCTTGAATGGGGATGGCATTGAATCTATAAATTACCTTGGGCAGTATGGCCATTTTCACAATATTGATTCTTCCTACCCATGAGCATGGAATGTTCTTCCATTTGTTTGTATCCTCTTTTATTTCATTGAGCAGTGGTTTGTAGTTCTCCTTGAAGAGGTCCTTTACATCCTAGTAAGTTGGATTCATAGGTATTTTATTCCCTTTGTAGCAATTGTGAATGGGAGTTCACTCATGATTTGGCTGTCTGTCTGTCTGTTATTGGTGTAAAAGAATGCTTGTGTACGTTACTTTTGATTGAGGAGTTTTGAAACACTCTTCTGTATAAACTGCAAGTGGACATTTGTAGTGCTTTGAGGACTATCGTGGAAAAAGGAACATCTTCAAATAAAAACTACACAGAAGCATCTGTGAAACTTCTTTCTGATCTGTGCATTCGACTAATGGAGGTGAACCTTGCTTTTGATGGTGCAGTTTTGAAACACTCTTTCTGTATAAAATGCAAGTAGACATTAGGAGCGCTTTGAGGCCTATCGTGGAAAAAGGAATATCTTCAAATAAAAACGACACAGAAGCATTCTGTGAAACTTCTTTCTGATCTGTGCATTCAGGTAACAAAGTTGAAACATACTTTTGATTGAGCAGATTTGAAACACTCTATTTGTATAATCTGCAAGTGGACATTTGGAGAACACTGAGGCCAATGGTGAAAAAAGAAATATCTTCTCCTAAAAACTACACGGAAGCATTCTGTGAAACTTCGTTCTGATCTGTGCATTCAACTAAAAGAGTTGAACCTTACTTTTGATGAAGGAGCTTTGAAACACTCTTTCTGTAAAAACTGCAAGTAAAATTTGGAGCGCATTGAGGCCTAGCGTGGAAAAAGGAATATCTTCAAATAAAAACTACCCAGAAGCATTCTGTGAAACTTCTTTCTGATCTGTGCATTCAAGTAACAGAGTCGAACCTTAGTTTTGATGGAGCAGTTTTGAAACACTCTATTTGTAGAATCTGCAAGTGGAAATTTGGAGAATATTGAGGCCTATGGAGAACAAATAAATATCTTCACGTAAAAACTACACGGAAGCATTCTGTGAAACTTCTTTCTGATCTGTGCATTCAACTAACAGAGTTGAACCTTACTTTTGATGAAGTAACTTTGAAACACTCTTTCTGTATAAACTGTAAGTGGACATGTTGAGCGCTTTGATGCCTATCGTTTAAAAAGGAATATCTTCAAATATAAAATACACAGAAGCATTCTGTGAAACTTCTTTCTGATCTGTGCATTCAACTAACAGCCTTGAACCTTACTTTTCATTGAGGAGTTTTGAAACACACTTTCTGTATAAACTGCAAGTGGACATTTGAAGGGCTTTGAGGCGTTTCGTGGAAAAAGGAATATCTTCAAATAAAAACAACACAGAAGCATTCTGTGAAACTTCTTTCTGATCTGTGCATTCAACTAACAGAGTTGAACCTTACTTTTGGTGCAGCAGTTTTGAAACACTCTTTCTGTATAAACTGCAAGTGGACATTTGGAGAACATTGAGGCCTATGGTGAAAAAGGAAATATCTTCACCTAAAAACTACACGGAAGCATTCTGTGAAACTTCTTTCTGATCTGTGCATTCAACTAACAGAGTTGAACCTTACTTTTGATGAAGTAACTTTGAAACACTCTTTTCTGTATAAACTGCAAGTGGACATTTGGAGCGCTTTGTGGCCTATCGTGGAAAAAGGAATATCTTCAATTAAAAACTACACGGAAGCATTCTGTGAAACTTCTTTCTGAGGGGTGCATTCAACACACAAAGTCGAACCTTACTTTTGATTCAGGAGCTTTCACAAACTCTTTCTGTGTAAACTGCAAGTAGACATTTGGAGTGCTTTGAGGACTATCATAGAAAATGGAATATTTTCAAATAAAAACTACACAGAAGCATTCTGTGAAACTTCTTTCTGATCTGTGCATTCAACTAACAATGTTGAACCTTACTTTTGATTGAGCAGTTTTGAAACACTCTATTTGTTGAATCTGCAAGTGGACATTTGGAGAACATTGAGGCCTATGGTGAAAAAAGAAACATATTCCCCTAAAAACTACATGGAAGGATTCTGTGAAACTTCTTTCTGATCTGTGCATTCCACTAACAGAGCTGAGTCTTAATTTCGATGGAGCAGTTTTGAAACACTCTTTCTGTATAAACTGCAAGTGGAGATTTGGCGGGCTTTGAGGCCTATCGTGGAAAAAGGAATATCTTCCAATAAAAACTACACAGAAGCACTCTGTCAAAGTTCTTTCTCATCTGTGCATTCAACTAATAGAGTTGAACCTTACTTTTGATAGAGCAGTTTTGAAACACTCTGTAGAATCTGCAAGTGGACATTTGGAGAATATTGAGGCCTATGTTGTAAAATGAAATGTCTTCAACTAAAAACTGCCCGGAAGCATTCTGTGAAACTTCTTTCTGATCTGTGCATTCAACTAACAGAGTTGAACCTTACTTTTGATGGAGCAGTTTTGAAACACTCTTTCTGTATAAACTGCAAGTGGACAATTGGATGGCTTTGAGGCCTATCGTGGAAAAAGGAATATCTTCATATAAAAACTACACAGAAGCATCCTGTGAAACTTCTTTCTGATCTGTGCATTCAACTAACAGAGTTGTACCTAACTTTTGAAGAAGCAGTTTTGAAACACTCTATTTGTAGAACCTCCAGGTGGATATGTGGAGAACATTGAGGCCTACAGTGAAAAAAAAACTGTCTTCCCCTAAAAACTACACGGAAGCATTCTGTGAAACTTTTTTCTGATCTGTGCATTCAACTAACATAGTTGAACCTTACTTTTGATGGTGCAGTTTGAAACACTCTTTCTGTATAAACTGGAAGTGGACATATGGAGCGCTTTGAGGCCTATTGTGGAAAAAGGAATATATTCAAATAAAAACTAAACAGAAGCATTCTGGGAAACTTCTTTCTGATCTGCGCATTCAACTAACAGAGCTGACCCTTACTTTTGATTGAGGAGTTTTGAAACACGCTTTCTGAACAAACTGCAAGTGGACATTTGGAGAGCTCACAGGCCTTTTGAGAAAAAAGGAATACCTTCAAATAAAAACTACACAGAAGCATTGTGTGAAACTTCTTTCTGATCTGTGCATTCAAGTGACAGAGTTGAACCTTACTTTTGATTGAGGAGTTTTTAAACACTCTTTCTGTGTAAACTGCAAGTGGACACTTGGAGCACTATGGGACCTATCGTGGAAAAAGGAATATCTTCAAATAAAAACTACACAGAAGCATTCTGTGAAACTTCTTTCTAATCTGTGCATTCAACTAACGGAGTTGAACCCTACTTTTGATTGAGCAGTTTTGAAACACACTATTTGTAGAATCTGCAATTGGACAATTAAAGCGCTTTGAGGCATATTGCGGAGAAAGGAATATCTTCAAATAAAAACTACACGGAAGCATTTTGTGAAACTTCTTCCAGATCTGTGCATTCAACTAACAGAATTGAACATTACTTTTGATTGAGGATTTTTGAAACACTCTTTCTGTATAAACTGCAAGTGGATATTTGGAGCGCTCAGAGGCCTAGTGTGGAAAAAGGAATATCTTCAAATAAAAACTACACAGACGCATTCTGTGAAACTTCTTTCTGTTCTGTGCATTCAGCTAACAGAGTTGAACCTTACTTTTCATTGAGGAGTTTTGAAACACTCTTTCTGTATAAACTGCAAGTGGCCATTTGGAGCGCTATGCGACCTCTCGTGGAAAAAGGAATATCATCAAATTAAAACTACACAGAAGCATTCTGTGAAACTTCTTCCTGATCTGTGCATTCAACTAACAGAGTTGAACCTTACTTTTGATTCAGCAATTTTGAAACACTCTATTTGTAGAATCTGCAAGTGGACACTTGGAGCGCTTTGAGGCCTAAAGTGGAAAAAGGAATATCTTCAATAAAAACTACACAGAAGCATTCTGTGAAACTTTTTTCTGATCTATGCATTCAACAAAGAGAGTTGAACCTTGCTTTTGATTGAGGAGTTTTGAAGCTCTCTTTCTGTATAAACTGCAAGTGGACATTTGGAGCGCTTAGAGGCCTATCGAGGAAAAAGGAGTATCTTCAAATAAAAACTACACAGAACCATTCTGTGAAACTTCTTTCTCTTCTGTTCATTCAACTAACAGAGTTGAATCTTACTTTTGATTTAGGAGTTTTGAAACACTCTTTCTGTATAAACTGCAAGTTGACATTTGGAGCGCTATGCGACCTATCGTGGAAAAAGTAATATCTTCAAATAAAAACTACACAGAAGCATTCTGTGAAACTTCCTTCTGATATGTGAATTCAACTAACAGAGTTGAACCTTACTTTTGATTGAGGAGTTTTGAAACACTCTTTCTGTATAAACTGCAAGTTGACATTTGGAGCGCTATGCGACCTATCGTGGAAAAAGGAATAACTTCAAATAAAAACTACACAGAAGTATTCTGTGAAACTTCCTTCTGATATGTGCATTCAACTAACAGAGTTGAACCTTACTTTTGATTGAGGAGTTTTGAAACACTCTTTCTGTATAAACTGCAAGCGGACATTTGGAGGGCTATAAGGCCTATCGTGGAAAAAGAAATATCTTCAAATAAAAACTAAACAGAAGAATTCTGTGAAACTTCTTTCTGATCTGTGCATTTAACTATGAGTGTTGACCCTTATTTTTCATTGAGGAGTTTTGAAAATCTCTTTCTGTATAAACTGTAAGAGGACATTTAGAGCGCTATGCAGCCTATCATGGAATATGGAATATCTTTAAATAAAAACTACAGAGAAGCATTCTGTGAAACTTCATACTGATCTGTGCATTGAACTAACACAGTTGAACCTTACTTTTGACTGTGGCGTTTTCAAACACTCTTTCTGTTTAAACTGCCAGTGGACATTTGGAGCGCTATGGGGCCTATCGTGGAAAAAGGAATGTCTTCAACAAAAACCACACAGAAGCATTCTGTGCAACTTCTTTCTATTCAGTGCATTCCACTAACAGAGTTGAACCTTACTTTTGATTGAGCAGTTTTCAAACACTCTATTTGTAGAATCCACAAGTGGGCATTTGGAGAGCTTTGATGCCTATCGTGGAAACAGGAATATCTTCAAATAACAACTACACAGAAGCATTCTGCGAAACTTCTTTCTCATCTGTGCATTCAACTAACAGAGTTTAACGTTACTTTTGATTGAGGAGTTTTGAAACACTCTTTCTGTATAAACTGCAAGTGGACATTTGGAGCACTATGCAGCCTATCGTGGAAAAAGGAATACCTTCATATAAAAACTACACAGAAGCATTCTGTGAAACTTTTTTCTGATCTATACATTGACCTAACAGAGTTGAACCTTACTTTTGATTGAGTAGTTTTGAAACACTCTTTCTGTATAAACTGGAAGTGGACATTTGGAGCGCTATGCTGCCTATCATGGAAAAAGGAATATCTTCAAATAAAAACTACATAGAAGCATTGTGTGAAACTTCTTCCTGACCTGTGCATTCAACTAACAGAGTTGAACCTTACTTTTGATTGAGCAGTTTTGAAACACTCTATTTGTAGAATCTGCAAGTGGACATTTGTAGCACTTTGATGACTATCGTGGAAAAAGGAGTATCTTCAAATAAAAACTACACAGAAACTTCTTTCTGATCTGTGCAGTCAACTAACAGAGTTGAACCTTACTGTTCATAGAGGAGTTTTGAAACACTCTTTCTGTATAAACTGCAAGTGGACATTTGGAGCGCTAAGAGGCCTATCGTGTAAAAAGGAATATCTTCAAATAAAAACTACAGAGAAGCATTCTGTTAAACTTCTTTCTGATCAGTACACTCAACTAACAGAATTGAAACTTACTTTTGATTGAGCAGTTTTGAAACACTCTATTTGTAGAATCTGCAAATGGAAATTTGGAGCGCTTTGAGGCCTAAAGTGGAAAAATGAATATCTTCAAATAAAAACTACACAGAAGCATTCTACGAAACATCTTTCTGATCTATGTAATCAACTAATAGAGTTGAACCTTACATTTGATTCAGGAGTTTTGAAACACTCTTTGTGGATAAACCGAAAGTGGCCATTTGGATCGCTAAAAGGCCTATTGAGGAAAATGGAATATCTTCAAATAAAAACTACACAGAAGCATTCTGTGAAACTACTTTCTGATCTGTGCATTCAACTAACAGAGTTGAAACTTACTGTTGATTGAGGAGTTTTTAAACAATCTTTATGTGTAAACTGCAAGTGGACATTTCGAGCGCTATTAAGCCTATCGTGTAAAAAGGATTATCTTCAAATAAAAACTACACAGAAGCATTCTGCGAAACTTCTTTCTGATCTGTGCATTCAACCAACAGAGTTGAACCTTACTTTTGATTGAGCAGTTTTGAAACACTCTATTTGTAGTATCTGCAAGTGGATATTTGTAGCCCTTTGAGGTCTATCAGGGAAATAGGAGTATCTTCAAATAAAAACTACACAGAAGAATTCTTTGAAATTTCTTTCTGATCTATGCATTCAACTGACAGAGTTGAACCTTGCTTTTGGTTGAGAAGTTTTGAAACACTATTTGTGTATTAACTGCAAGTGGACATTTGGTGCGCTAAGAGGCCTATCGAGGAAAATGAAATATCTTCAAATAAAAACTACACAAAAGCATTCTGTGAAACTTCTTTCTGATCTGTGCATCCTACTAAGACAGTTGAACCTTACTTTTCATTGAGGAGTTTTGAAACACTCTTTCTGTATAAACTGCAAGTGGACATTTGGAGCGCAATAAGGCGTATCGTGGAAAAAGGAATATCTTAATATAAAAACTACACAGAAGCATTCTGCGTAACTTCTTTCTGATCTGTGCATTCAACTAACAGAGTTGAACTTTAGTTTTGATTGAGAAGTTTTGAAACACTCTGTATAAACTGCAAGTGGAAATTTGATCACTATACGGCCTAACGTGGAAAAAGGATTATCTTCAAATAAAAACTACAGAGAAGCATTCTGCGAAACTTCTTTCTGATCTCTGCATTCAACTAACAGAGTTGACCCTTACTTTTGATTCAGCAGTTATGAAACACTCTATTTGAAGAATCTGCAAGTGGACATTTGGAGCGCTTTGAAGTCTAAAGTGGAAAAGGGAATATCTTCAAATAGAAACTACAAAGAAGCATTCTCTGAAACCTCTTTCTGATCTGTGCATTCAACTAACAGAGTTGAACCTTACTTTTGATTGAGGAGTTTTGAAACACTCTTTCTGTATAAACTTCAAGTGGACATTTGGAGAGCTATGAGGCCTATTGTGGAAAAAGGAATGTCTTCAATTAAAAACTACACAGAAGCATTCTGTGAAACTTCTTTCTGATCTGTGCATTTAAAAAACAGAGTTGAAAATTAGTTTTGATTGAGGAGTTCTGAAACCCTCTTTCTGTAGAAACTGCAAGTGGACATTAGGAGCACTATGCAGACTATCGTGGAAAAAGAAAATCTTCAAATAAAAACTGCACTGAAGCATTCTGTGAAACTACTTTCTGATCTGTGCATTCAACGAACAGAGTTGAACCTTACTTTTGATTGAGCAGTTTTGAAATACGCTACTTAAAGTATCTCCAATTGGACATTTGAAGCGCTTTGAGGCCTAAGCGGAAAAAGGAATATCTTCAAATAAAAACTACACAGAAGCATTCTCTGAAACCTCGTTCTGATCTGTGCATTCAACTAACAGAGTTGAACCTTACTTTTGATTCAGGAGTTTTGAAACACTCTTTCTGTATAAACTGCAAGTAGACATTTGGAGCGCTATGCGGCCTATCATGGAAAAAGGAATATCTTCAAATAAAAACTACATAAAAGCATTCTGTGAAACTTCTTTGTGATCTGTGCATTCAACTAACAGATTTGAAACTTACCCTTGATTGAGGATTTTTGAAACACTCTTTCTGCATAAACGGCAAGTGGACATTTGGAGCGCTATGAAGCCTATCGTGGAAAAAGTAATATCTTCAAATAAAAACTACACAGAGGCATTCTGCGAAACTATTTTCTGATCTGTGTATTCAACTAACAGAGTTGAACCTTACTTTTGATTTAGCATATTTGAAACACTCTATTTGTCGAATCTGCAAGTGGACATTTGGAGCACTTTGAGGCCTATCGTGGAAAAAGGAACATCTTCAAATAAAAACTAAACGGAACCATTCTGTGAAACTTCTTTCTGATGTGTGCATTCAAATAACATAGTTGAACCTTACTTTTGATTGAGGATTTTGAAACACTCTTTCGGTATAAACTGCAAGTGGGCATTTGGAGCGCTAAGTGGCCTATCGTTGAAAAAGGAATATCTTCAAATACAAACTACACAGAAGCATTCTGCGAAACTTCTTTCTGATCTGTGCATTCGACTAACAGAGTTGAACTTTACTTTTGATTCAGCAGTTTTGAAACACTCTATTTGTAGAATCTGCAAGTTGACATTTGGAGCGCTTAGAGGCCAAAAGTGGAAAAGGAATATCTTCAATTAAAACTACACAGAAGCATCCTGTGAAACTTTTTTCTGATCTATGCATTCAACAAACAGAGTTGAACCTTACATTTGATTGAGGACTTTTGAAGCTCTCTTTCTGTATAAACTGCAAGTGGACATTTGGAGCACTTAGAGGCCTATCGAGGAAAAAGTGGTATATTCAAATAAAAACTACACAGAACCATTCTGTGAAACTTCTTTCTGATCTGTTCATTCAACTAACAGAGTTGAAACTTACTTTTGATTTAGGAGTTTTGAAACACTCTTTCTGTATAAACTGCAAGTTGACATTTGGAGCGCTATGTGACCTATCGTGAAAAAAGGAATATCTTCAAATAAAAACTACACAGAAGCATTCTGTGAAACTTCCTTCCAATCTGTGCATTCACCTAACAGAGTTGAACCTTACATTTGATTGAGGAGTTTTGAAACACTCTTTCTGTATAAACTGCAAGTGGACATTTGGAGCGCTATAAGGCCTATCATGGAAAAAGGAATATCTTCAAATAAAAACTAAACAGAAACATTCTGTGAAACTTCTTTCTGATCTGTGCATTCAACTATGAGTGTTGACCCTTACTTTTGATTGAGGAGTTTTGAAACTCTCTTTCTGTAGAAACTGCAAGTGGACATTTAGAGCGCTATGCAGCCTATCATGGAAAATGGAATATCTTTAAGTAAAAACTACAGAGAAGCATTCTGTGGAACTTCTTACTGATCTGTGCATTCAACTAACAGAGTTGAACATTACTTTTGACTGTGGAGTTTGCAAACACTCTTTCTGTTGAAACTGCAAGTGGACATTTTAGAGATTTGATGCCTATCATGGAAAAAGGAATGTCTTCAACTAAAAACTACACAGAAGATTTCTGCGAAACATCTTTCTGATCTGTGCATTCAACTAACAGAGTTGAACCGTGCTTTTGATTGAGGAGTTTTGAAGCACTCTTTCTTTATAAACTGCAAGTGGACATTTGGAGCGCTAAGAGGCCTATCGTGTAAAAAGGAATATCTTCAAATAAAAAGTACACAGAAACATTCTTCGAAACTTCTCTCTGATCTGTGCATTCAACAACAGAGTTGAACCTTACTTTTGATTGAGCAGTTTTGAAAGACTCTATTTGTACAATCTGCAAGTGAACATTTGGAGAGTTTTGAGGCCTATCGTGGAAACAGCAATATGTTCAAATAAAAACTACATTGAAGCATTCTTCAAAACTTCTTTCTGATTTGTGCATTCAACTAACAGAGTTGTACGTTACTTTCATTTGAGAAGTTTTGAAACACTCTTTCTGTATAAACTGCAAGTTGACACATGGAGCGCTACACGGCCTATCGTGGAAAGATGAATACCTTCAAATAAATACTACACAGAAGCATTCTGTGAAATTTCTTTCCAATCTGTGCATTCAACTAACAGAGTTGAACCTTACTTTTGATTGAGAAGTTTTGAAACACTCTTTCTGTAGAAACTGCAAGTGGACATTTGGAGCGCTAAGAGGCCTATTCTGGAAAAAGGAATATCTTCAAATAAAAACTAGACAGAAGCACTCTGTGAAACTACTTTCTGATCTGTGCATTCATTTAACAGAGTTGAACCTTAGTTTTGATTGAGGAGTTTTGAAACTCTCTTTCTGTACAAACTGCAAGTGGACATTTGGAGCACTTTGAGGCATATCGTGGAAAAAAAATATCTTCAAATAAAAACTACACAGAAACCTTCCGTGAAACTTCTTTCTGATCTGTGTATTCAACTAACAGGGTTGAACCTTACTTTTGATTGAGGAGTTTTGAAACACTGTTTCTGTATAAACTGCAAGAGGACATTTGCTGTTCTGCGGCCTATCGTGGAAAAAAGAATATCTTCAAATAAAAACTACACAGAAGCATTCTGTGAAACTTCTTTCTGATCTGTGCATTCAACTAACAGAGTTGAACCTTACCTTTGATTGAGGAGTTTTGAAACACTCTTCCTGCATAAACTGCAAGTGGACATACAGAGGGCTATGAGGCCTATCATGGAAAAAGGAATATCTTCAAATAAAAACTACACAGAAGAATTCTGTGAAACAACTTTCTGATCTGTGCATTCAACTAACAGAGTTGAACCTTACTTTTGATTGAGCAGTTTTGAAACACTCTATTTGTAGAATCTGCAAGTGGACATTTGCAGCACTATGCAGCCTATCGTGGAAAAATGAATGTCTTCAAATAAAAACTACACAGAAGCATTCTGTGAAACTTCTTTCTGATCTGTGCATTCAACTAACAGAGTTGCACCTTAATTTTGATTGACGAGTTTTGAAACCTTCTTTCTATAGAAACTGCAAGTGGACATTTGGGGTGCTAAGAGGCCTATCGTGGAAAATGGAATATCTTCAAACAAAAACTACACAGAAGCATTCAGTGAAACTGTTTTCTGATATGTCATTGCAACTAACAGGGTTGAAACTTACTTTTGATTGAGGCGTTTTGAAACACTCTTTCTGTATAAACTTCAAGTGGACCTTTGTAGTGCTTTGAGGACTATCGTGGAAAAAAGAACATCTTCAAATAAAACTACACAGAAGCATTCTGTGAAACTTCTTTCTGAACTGTGCATTCAACTAACGGATTTGAAACTTACTTTTGATTGACGAGTTTTGAAACGCTCTTTCTGTATAAACTGAAATTGGACATTAGGAGCGTTTTGAGGCATATCGTGGAAGAAAAATATCTTCAAATAAAAACTACACAGAAGCATTCTTCAAAACTTCTTTCTGATCTGTGCATTCAATTAACAGAGTTGAACCTTACATTTGAGTGAGGAGTTTTGAAACACTGTTTCTGTATAAACTGCAAGTGGACATTTGGAGGGCTAAGAGGCCTATCGTGGAAAAAGTAATATCCTCAAATATAAACTACACTGAAGCATTCTGTGAAAACTCTTTCTGGTCTGTGCATTCAACTAACACATTTGAACCTTACTTTTGATTGAGCAGTTTTGAAACACTCTATTTCTAGAATCTGCAAATGGACATTTGGAGCGATTTGATGCCTCAAGTGGAAAAAGGAATATCTTCAAATAAAAACTACACAGAAGCATTCTATGAAACTTCTTTCTGATGTATGCATTCAACTAACAGAGTTCAAACTTACTTTTGATTGAGGAGTTTTGAAACACTCTTTCTGTATAAACTGCAAGTGGAATTTTGGTGCTCTCAGAGGCCTATCGAGGAAAAAGGAATACCTTCAAATAAAAACTACACAAAAGCATTTTGTGAAACTTCTTTCTGATCTGTGCATTCAACTAACAGAGTTGAACCTTACTTTTGATTTAGGAGTTTTGAAACACTCTTTCTGTATAAACTGCCAGTGGACATTTGATGCACTATGCGGGCTATCGTGGAAAAAGGACTATCTTCAAATGAAAACTACACAGAAGCATTCTGTGAAACTTCTTTCTGATCTGTGCATTCAACTAACAGAGTTGAACCTTACTTTAGATGGAGGAGTTTTGAAACACTCTATCTGTATAAACTGCAAGTGGACATTTGGAGCGCTCAGCGGCCTATCGTGGAAAAAGGAATATCTTCAACTAAAAACTACACAGAAGCATTCTGTGAAACTTCTTTCTAATCTGTGCATTCAACTAACAGAGTTGAACCTTACTTTTGATTGAGGAGTTTTGAAACACTCTTTCTGCATAAACTGCACGTGGACATATGGAGCGCTATGAGGCCTATCGTGGAAAAAGAAATATCTTAAATAAAAACTACATAGAAGCATTCTGTGAAATTCTTTCTGATCTGTGCATTCAGCCAACAGAGTTGCACCTTAATTTTCATTGAGGACATTTGAAACTCTCTTTCTGTAGAAACTGCAAGTGGACATTTGGGGCGCTAAGAGGCCTATCGTGGAAAATGGAATATCTTCAAAAAAAAACTACATGGAAGCATTCTGTGAAGCTGCTTTCTGATCTGTCAATGAAACTAACAGGGTTGAAACTTACTTTTGATTGAGGAGTTTGGAAACACTCTTTCTGTATAAACTGCAAGTGGACATTTGGAGCGCTTTTTGGCCTATCGTGGAAAAAGGAATATCTTAAAATAAAAACTACACAGAAGCATTCTGCGAAACTTCTTTCTGGTCTATGCATTCAACTAACAGAGTTGAACCTTAATTTTGATTGAGGAGTTTTGACACACTCTTTCTCTATAAACTGCAAGTGGACATTTTGAGTGCAAAGAGGCCTATGGTGGAAAAAGAAATAACTTCAAATAAAACCTACACAGAAGCATTCTGTGAAACTTCTTTCTGATCTGTGCATTCAACTAACAGAATTGAACATTATTTTGATTGAGCAGTTTTGAAACACTCTATTTGTAGAATCTGCAAGTGGACAATTGGAGAACATTGAGGCCAATGGTGAAAAAAGGAATGTCTTCCCCTAAAAACTACATGGAAGCATTCTGTGAAACTTCTTTCTGATCTGTGTATTCAACTAACAGAGTTGAACCTTACTTTTGATGGAGGAGTTTTGAAACACTCTTTTTGTATAAACTGCAAGTGGACATTTGGAGTGCTATGAGGCATATCGTGGAAAAAGGAATATCTTCAAATAGACAATACACAGAAGCATTCTGTGAAACTTGTTTCTGATCTTTGCATTCAACTAACAGAGTTGAACTTTACTTTTCTTTGAGGAGATTTGAAACACTCTTTCTGTATTAACTGCAAGTGGACATTTGTAGTGCTATGCGGAATATCATGAAAAAAGGTATATCTTCAAATAAAAACTACACAGAAGCATTCTGTGAAATTTCTCTCTGATGTGTGCATTCAACTAACAGAGTTGAACCTTACTTTTGATTGAGCAGTTTAGAAACTCTCTGTTTGTAGAAACTGCCAGTGGACTTTTTGAGCGCTTTGTGGCCTATCGTGGAAAAAGGAATATCTTCAAGTAAAAACTTCACAGAAGCATTCTGAGAAACTTCTTTCTGATCTGTGTATTCAACTAACAGAGTTGAACCTTACTTTTGATTATTGAGTATTGAAATACTCTTTCTGTATAAACTGCAAGTGGACATTTGGAGCACTATGATTCCTATCGTGGAAAAAGGAATATCTTCAAATAAAATCTGCACAGAAGTATTCTGTGAAACTCCTTTCTGATCTGTTCATTCAACTAACAGAGTTCAACCTCACTTTTGATAGAGGAGTTTTGCAACACTGTTTCTGTATAAACTGCACGAGGACATTTGGAGCGCTTTGAAGCCTATCATGGAAAAAGGAATATCTTCAAATGAAAACAACTCAGAATTATTCTGTGAAACTTCTTTCTGATCTGTGAATTCAATGAACAGAGTAAAACCTTACTTTTGATTGAGGTGTTTTGAAACACTCTTTCTGTGTAAATCGCAAGTGGACATTTGGAGTGCCATGAGGCCTATCATGTAAAAAGGAATATCTTCAAATAAAAACTACACAGAAACATTCAGTGAAACTTCTTTCTGATCTGCACATTCAACTAACAGAGTTAACCTTACCTTTGATTGAGCAGTTTTGAAACACTCTATTTCTAGAATCTGCAAGGGGACATTTTGAGCGCTTTGAGGCCTATCGTGGAAAAAGGAATATCTTCAAATAAAAACTACACAGAAGCATTCTGGGAAACTTCCTTCAGATCTGTGCATTCTACTAACAGAGTTGAACCTTACTTTTGATTGAGGAGTTTTGAAACACCCTTTCTGTATAAACTGCAAGTGGACATTTGGATCGCTAAGAGGCCTATTGTGGAAAAAGGAATATCTTCAACTAAAAACTACACAGAAGCATTCTGAGAAACTTCTTTCCGGTCTCTGCATTCAACTCACAAAATTAAAACTAACTTTTGATTCAGGAGTTCTGAAAGACTCTTTCTGTGTAAACTTCAAGTGGACATTTGGAGCGCTATGAAGCATATCGTGGAAAATGGAATAACATTAAATAAAAACTACAGAGAAGCATTCTGTGAAACTTCTTTCTGATCTGTGCATTCAGCTTACAGATTTGAACCTTACTTTTGATTGAGCAGTTTTACAACACTCTATTTGTAAAACCTGAAAGTGGACGTTTGGAGTGCTTTGAGGCCTACCGTGGAAAAAGGATAATCTTCAAATAAAAACTACACAGAAGCATTCTCCGAAACTTCTTTCAATCTGTGCATTCAACCAACTGAGTTGAACCTTAGTTTTGATTGAGGAGTTTTGATGCACTCTTTCTGTATAAACTGCAAGTGGACATTTGGAGAGCTATTAGAACTATTGTGAAAAAAGGAATATCTTCAAATAAAAACTGAACAGAAGCATACTGCGAAACTTCTTTCTGATCTGTGCATTCAACTTACAGAGTTGAACATTACTTTTGATTGAGGAGTTTTGAAAAACTCTTTCTACATAAACTGCAAGTAGACATTTGGAGCGCTTTCAGGCCTAAAGTGGAAAAAGGAATATCTTCAAATAAAAACTACACAGAAGCATTCTGGGAAACTTCCTTCTGATCTGTGCATTCTACTAACAGAGTTGAACCTTACTTTTGATGGAGCAGTTCTGAAACACACTTTCTGTAGAAACTGCAAGTGGACATGTGGAGCGCTAAGAGTCCCATCGTGGGAAAAGGAATAACTTCCAGTAAAAACTACAGAGAAGCTTTCTGTGAGACTACTTTCTGATCTGTGCATTCAACTAACAGAGTTGAAACTTACTTTTGATTGAGGAGTTTTGAAACACTCTTTCTGTAGAAACTGCTAGTAGATATTTCCAGCGCTAAGAGGCCTATCATGGAAAAAGGAATATCTTCAAATAAAAACTAAACAGAAGCATTCTGTTAAACTTCTTTCTGTTCTGTGCATTCACCTAACAGAGTTGAAGCTTACTTTTGATTGAGCAGTTCTGAAACCCTCTTTCTGTAGAAACTGCAAGCGGACACACGGAGTGCTAAGGGGCCTATAGTGGAAAGAGGAATATCTTCAAATAAAAACTACACAGAAGCATTCTGTGAAACTTCTTTCTGTTCTCTCAATTCAACTAACAGTGTTGAAGCTTACTTTGGATTGAGCAGTTCTGAAACACTCTTTGTGTAGAAACGGCATGGGGACAATCGGAGCGCTAAGGGGCCTGTAGTGGAAAAAGGAATATCTTCAAATAAAAACTACACAGAAGCATTCTGATTAACTTCTTTCTGTTCTGTGCATTCAACTAACAGAGTTGAACCTTTCTTTTGATTTAGCTGTTCTGAAACACTCTTTCTGTAGAAACTGCAAGTCGACATTCGGAGCGCTAAGGGGCCTATAGTGGAAAAAGGAATATCTTCAAATAAAAACTACACAGAAGCATTCTGTGAAACTTCTTTCTTTTCTGTGCATTCACCTAGCAGTGTTGAACCTTACTTTTGATTGAGCAGTTCTGAAACACTCTTTCTGTAGAAACTGCAACTGGACATTCGGAGCGCTAAGTGGTCTACAGTGGATAAAGAGATAACTTCAAATAAAAACTACACAGAAGCATTCTGTGAAACTTCTTTCTCTTCTGTGCATTCCACTAACAGAGTTGAACCTTACTTTTGATTAAGAAGTTCTGAAACACTCTTTCTGTAGAAACTGCAAGTGGCCATACGGAGCGCTAAGGGGCCTATATTGGAAAAAGGAATATCTTCAAAGAAAAACTACACGGAAGCATTCTGTGAAACTTCTTTCTGTTCTGTGCATTCATCTAACAGAGTTGAAGCTTACTTTTGATTGAGCAGTTCTGAAACACTCTTTGTGTAGAAACTGCAAGTGGACATTCGGAGCGCTAAGTGGTCTATAGAGGATAAAGAGATATCTTCAACTAAAAACTACACAGAAGCATTCTGTGGAACTTCTTTCTTTTCTGTGCATTCAACTAACAGAGTTGAAGCTTACTTTTGATTGACCAGTTCTGAAACACTCATTCTGTAGAAACATAAAGTGGATATTCGGAGTGCTAAGGGGCCTATCGTGGAAAAAGAAATAACTTCAAATAAAAACTACACAGAAGCATTGCGTGAAACTTCTTTCTGATCTGTGCATTCAACTAACAGAGTTGAACCTTACTTTTGATTGAGGAGTTTTGAAACACACTTTCCGTATAAACTGCAAGTGGACATTTGTTGCGCTAAGAGGCCTATAGTGGAAAAAGGAATATCTTCAAATAAAAACTACACCGAAGCATTCTGTGAAACTTCTTTCTGATCTGTTCATTCAACTAACAGAGTTGAACCTTACTTTTGATTGAGGAGTTTTGAAACACTCTTTCTGTGGAAACTGTAAGTGGACATTTGGAGCGCTAAGAGGCAGATCGTGGAAAAAGAATATCTTCAAATAAAAACTACATAGAAGCATTCTGTGAAACTTGCTTCTGATCTGTACATTCAATTAAGAGAGTTGAAGTTTACTTTTGATTCATCAGTTTTGAAACTCTCTTTCTGTAGAAAATGCAATTGGATATTTGGAGCGCTATGCAGCCAATCGTGGAAAAAGGAATAGCTTCAAATAAAAACTACACAGAAGCATTCTGTGAAACTACTTATTGATCTTTGCATTCAACTAACAGAGTTGAACTTTACTTTTGATTGAGGAGTTTTGAAACACTCTTTCTGTAGAAAGTGCAAGTAGACATTTGGATCGATATGCGGTCTATCATGGAAAAAGGAATATCTTCAAATGGTAAGTACACAGAAGCATTGTGTGAATCTTCTTTCTGATCTTTGCATTCAACTAACGGAGTTGAAACTTCCTTATGATTGACGAGTTTTCAAACACTCTTTCTGCAGAAACTGCAAGTGGACATGTGGAGTGGTAAGAGTCCCATCGTGGAAAAATGAATATATTCTAATAAAAACTACAGAGAAGCATTCTGTGAGACTACTTTACGATCTGTGCATTCAACTAACAGAGTTGAAACTTACTTTTGATTGAGGAGTTTTGAAACACTCTTTCTGTAGAAACTGCTAGAGGACATTTCCAGGGCAAAGAGGCCTATCGTGGAAAAAGGAATATCTTCAAATAAAAAGTACACAGAAGCATTCTGTTAAACTTCTTTCTGTTCTGTGCATTCACCTAACAGAGTTGAACCTTACTTTTGATTGAGCAGTTCTGAAACGCTCTTTCTGTAGTAAGAGCATTTGGACATTCAAAGCGGTAAGTGGCCTATAGTGGAAAAAGGAATATCTTCAAATAAAAACTACACAGAAGCATTCTGTGAAACTTCTTTCTGTTCTGCTGCATTCAACTAACAGAGTTGAACCTTACCTTTGGTTGAGCAGTTCTGAAACAGTCTTTCTCTAGAAATGCAAGTGGACATTCGTAGAGCTAAGGGGCCTATAGTGGAAAAAGGAATATCTTCAAATAAAAACTACACAGAAGCATTCTGAAGAACTTCTTTCTGTTCTGTGCATTCAACTAACAGAGTTGAACCTTACTTTTGATTGAGCAGTTCTGAAACACTCTTTCTGTAGAAACTGCAAGTGGACATTCGGAGCACTGAGGAACCTACCGTGGAAAATGTAATATCTTCAAAGAAACACTACACAGAAGCATTCTGTGAAACTTCTTTCTCTTCTGTGCATTCAACTAACAGAGTTCAACCTTACATTTGATTGAGCAGTTCTGAAACCCTCTTTATGTAGAAACTGCAAGTGGACATTCAGAGAAATAAGGGGCCTATCGTGGAAAATGGAATATTTTCAAATAAAAACTACACAGAAGCATTCTGTGAAACATCTTTCACTTCTGTGCATTCAACTATCAGTGTTGAACCTTACTTTTGATTGAGCAGTTCTGAAACACTCTTTCTGTAGAAACTGCAAGTGGACATACAGAGCGCTGAGGGGCCTATATTGGAAAAGGAATATCTTCAAAGAAAAACTACACGGAAGCATTCTCTGAAACTTCTTTCTGTTCTGTGCATTCACCTAACACAGTTGAAGCTTACTTTTGATTGAGCAGTTCTGAAACACGCTTTGTGTAGAAACTGCAAGTGGACATTCGGAGCGCTAAGTGGTCTATAGTGGATAAAGAGATATCTTCAAATAAAAACTACACAGAAGCATTCTGTGATACTTGTTTCTGTTCTGTGCATTCAACTAACAGAGTTGAAGCTTACTTTTGATTGAGCAGTTCTGAAACACTACTTCTGTAGAAACTGAAAGTGGACATTTGGAGCGATAACGGGCCTGTAGTGGAAAAAGGAATATCTTCAAATAAAAATTACACAGAAGCATTTGCGAAACTTCTTTCTGTTCTGTGCATTAAACTAACAGAGTTCAACCTTACTTTTGGTTGAGCAGTTCTGAAACACTCTTTCTGTAGAAACTGCAAGTGGACATTCCGACCGCTAAGGGGCATATAGGGGAAAAAGAAATGTCTTCAAATAAAAACTACACAGAAGCATTCTGTGAAACTACTTTCTTTTCTGTGCATTCAACTAACAGGGTTGAACGTTACTTTTGATTGAGCAGTTCTGAAAAACTCTTTCTGTAGAAAATGCAAGTGGACATTCAGAGCGCTAAGGGGCCTATATTGGAAAAAGGAATATCTTCACATAAAAACTACACAGAAGCATTCTGAAGAACTTCTTTCAGTTCTGGGCATTCAACTAACAGAATTGAACCTTGCTTTTGATTAAGGAGTTCTGAACCACTCTTTCTGTTGAAACTGCAAGTGGACATTCGGAGTGCTAAGGGGCCTATAGTGGAAAAAGGAATATCTTCAAATAAAAACTACATGGAAGCATTCTGGGAAACTTCTTTCTGTTCTGTGCATTCAACTAACAGAGTTGAAGCTTACTTTTGATTGAGCAGTTCTGAAACACTCTTTCTGTAGAAACTGCAAGTGGACAATCAGAGCCCAAAGTGACCTATAGTGGAAAAAGGAATATCTTCAAATGAAAACTACACAGAAGCATTCTGTGAAACTCCTTTCCCTTCTGTGCATTCAACTAACAGAGTTGAACCTTACTTTTCATTGAGCAGTTCTGAAACACTCTTTCTGTAGAAACTGCAAGTGGACATTCCGAACACTAAGGGGCCTATATTGGGAAAAGGAATATCTTCAAATAAAAGCTACACAGAATGATTCTGTGAAACTTCTTTCTCTTCTGTGCATTCACCTAACAGAGTTGAACCTTACTTTTGATTGAGCAGTTCTGAAACACTCTTTCTGTAGAAACTGCATGTGGACATTCGGAGCGCGCTAAGGGGCCTAGAGTGGAAAAAGGAATATCTTCAAAGAAAAACTACACAGAAGCATTCTGCGAAACTTCTTTCTATTCTGTGCATTCAGCTAACAGTGTTGAACCTTACTTTTGATTGAGCAGTTCTGAAACACTCTTTCTGTAGAAACTGCAGGTGGATGTTCGGAGCGCTAAGAACATTATAGTGGAAAAAGGAATATCTTCAAATAAAAACAACACAGAAGGAGTCTGTGAAAATTCTTTCCATTCTGTGCATTCAACTAACAGTGTTGCACCTTACTTTTGATTGAGCAGTTCTGAAACACTCTTTCTGTAGAAACTGCAAGTGGACATTCAGAGCACTAAGGGACATGTAGTGGAAAAAGCAATATCTGCAAATAAAAACTTCACAGACTCATTCTATGAAACTACTTTCTGTTCCGTGCATTGAACTAGCAGAGTTGAACGTTACTTTTGATTGAGCAGTTCTGAAACACTCTTTCTGTAGAGACTGCAAGTGGAAACTTGGAGCGCTAAGGGGCCTTCAGTGGATAAAGGAATATCTTCAAATAAAAACTACACAGAAGCATTCTGTGAAACTTCTTTCTGTGTGGTGCATTCAACTAGCTGAGTTGAACCTTACGTTTGATTGAGCCGATCTGAAACTTTCTTTCTGTAGAAACTGCAAGTGGACATTCGGAGCACTAAGGGGCCTATAGTGGAATAGAAATATCTTCAAATAAAAAATACACTGAAGCATTCTGCGAAACTCCTTTCTGTTCTGTGCCATCAACTAACAGAGTTGAACTTTCCTTTTGATTGCGTACTTCTGAAACCCTCTTTCTGTACGAACTGCAAGTGGACATTCGGAGTGCTAACGGGCCTATAGTGGGAAAAGGAATATCTCCAAAAGAAACTACACAGAAGGATTGTGTGAAACTACTTTCTTTTCTGTGCATTCAACAAACAGATTTGAACCTTACTTTTGATTGAGCAGTTCTGACACAATCTTTCTGTAGAAAGTGCAAGTGGACATTCCGAGCGCTAATGGGCCTATAGTGGAAAAAGGAATATCTTCAAATCAAAACTCCACAGACGCATTCTGTGAAATTTCTTGCTGTTCTGGGCCTTCAACGAACAGATTTGAACTTTACTTTTGATTGAGCAGTTCAGAAACACTCTTTCTGTAGAAACTACAAGTGGACATTCAGAACGTTAAGGGGCCTTCAGTAGAAAAAGGAATACCTTCAAAAAAAAGTACATAGAAGCATTCTGTGAAACTTCTTTCGGTTCTTTTCTTTCACCTAGCAGAGTTGACCCTTACTTTTGATTGAGGAGTACTGAAACATTCTTTATGTAGAAACTGCAAGTGGACATTCGGAGCATGCTGAGGGGTCTGTATTGGAAAAAGGAATATCTTCAAAGAAAAACTACACAGAAGGATTCTGCGAGACTTGTTTCTGTTCTGTACATTCAACTAACAGTGTTGAAACTTACTTTTGATTGAGCAGTTCTGAAACAGTCTTTCTGTACAAACTTCAAGTGGACATTTGAGGAACTAAGGCGTCTAAAGGGGAAAAAGGAATATCGTCAAATAAAAACTACACAGACGCATTCTGTGAAACTTCTTTCTATTCTGTGCATTCAACTAACAGTGTTGAACATTACTTTTGATTGAGCAGTTCTGAAAAACTCTTTCTGAAGAAACTGCAGGTGGATATTCGGAGCGCTAAGGGCATTACAGTGGAAAAAAGGAATATCTTCAAATAAAAACAACACAGAAGCAGTCTGTGAAAATTCTTTCTGTTCTGTGCATTCAACTAACAGTGTTGACCCTTACTTTTGATTGAGCAGTTCTGAAACACTCTTTCTGTAGAAACTGCAAGTGGACATTCGGAGCACTAAGGGACATGTAGTGGAAAAAGGAATATCTTCAAATAAAAACTACACAGACGCATTCTATGAAACTACTTTCTGTTCCTTGCATTCAACTAGCAGAGTTGAACCTTACTTTTGATTGAGCAGCTCTGAAACACTCTTTCTGTAGAGACTGCAAGTGGACATTTGGAGCGCTAAGGGTCATGTACTGGAAGAAGGAATATCTATAAATAAAAACTACACAGAAGCATTCTGTGAAACTTCTTTCTGTTCTGTTAATTCTACTAACTCAGATGAAACTTACTTATGATTCAGCAGTCTGAAACACTCTTTCTGTAGAAACTGCAAGTGCACATTCAGAGCGCTATGGGTCTTTCAGTGGAAAAAGAAATATCTTCAAATAACAACTACACAGAAGCATTCTGTGAAACTTCCTTCTGTTCTGTGCATTCAACTAACAGAGTTGAAGCTTACTTTTGATTGAGCAGTTCTGAAACACACTTTCTGTAGAAACTGCAAGTGGACATTCCATGCGCTAATGGGATTATAGTGGAAAAAAGAATATCTTCAAATAAAAACTACACAGAAGCATTTTGTGAAACTTCAATCTGTTCTGTGCATTCAAGTAACAGTGTTGAAACTTACTTTTGACTGAGCAGTTCTGAAACACTCTTTCTGAAGAAACTGCAAGTGGACATTCGGAGCGCTAACGGGCCTATATGGGAAAAAGATATATCTTCAAATAAAAACTACACAGAAGCATTCTGCGAAAATACTTTATGTTTGGTGCATGCAACTAATAGAGTTGAAACTTACTTTTGCTTGAGCAGTTCTGAAACACACTTTCTGTAGAAACTGCATGTGGATATTCGAGGAGATAAGGGGCCTAAAGTGGGAAAAGAAATATCTTCAAATAAAAACTACTCAGAAGCATTCTGCGAAACTTCTTTCTGTTCTGTGCATTCAACTAACAGAGTTGAAGCTTACTTTTGATTGAGCAGTTCTAAAACCGTCTTTCTGTAGAAACTGCATGTGGTGATTCGGACCGCTAACAGGCCTATAGTAGAAAAAGGAATATCTTCAAATAAAAACTACACAGAAGCATTCTGTGAAACTTCTTCCCGTTCTGTGAATTCAACCAACAGTATTGAATCTTACCTTTGATTGAGCATTTCTCAAACACTCTTTATGTAGAAACAGCCAGTGATCATTTGGAGTGCTAAGGGGCCTATAGTCGAAAAAGGAATATCTTCAAATAAAAACTACAGAGAAGCATTCTGTGAAACTTCTTTCTCTTCTCTGCATTCAACTACCAGAGTTGAAGCCTACTTTTCATTGAGCAGTTCTGACACAGTCTTTCTGTAGAAACTGCAAGTGGACACTTGGAGCGCTAAGGGGCCTATAGTGGAAAAAGTAATATCTCCAAATAAAAACTACACAGAAGCATTCTGTGAAACTTTTTCTGTTCTGTGCATTCAACTAACAGAGTTGAACTTACTTTTGATTGAGCAGTTCTGAAACAGTCTTTCTGTAGAAACTGCAAGTGGAGATTCGGAACACTTAGGGGCCTATAGGGGAAAAAGGAATATCTTCAAATAAAAACTACACAAAAGCATTCTGTGAAACTTCTTTCTGTTCTGTGCATTCAACTAACAGAGTGGAACTTTCCTTTCGATTGACCAGTTCTGAAACACTTTTTCTGTACAATCTGCAAGTGGACATTTGGAGCGCTACGGGGCCTATAGTGGAAAAAGGAATATCTTCAAATAAAAACTACAAAGAAGCATTCTGTGAAAATTCTTTATGTTGTGTGCATTCAACTAACAGAGTTGAAACTTACTTTTGATTGTGCAGTTCTGAAACAGTCTTTCTGTAGAAAGTGCAAGGGCAGATGCGGAGCGCAAAGGGCCCCACAGTGGAAAAAGGAATATCTTCAAATAAAAACTACACAGAAGCATTCTGTGAAACTTCTTTCTGTTCTGTGCATTCAACTAACAGAGTTGAGCCTTACTTTTGATTCAGCAGTTCTGAAACACTCTTTCTGTAGAAACTGCAAGTGGAGATTCGGAACCCTTAGGGGCCTATAGGGGAAAAAGGAATATCTTCAAATAAAAACTACACAAAAGCATTCGGTGAAACTTCTTTCTGTTCTGTGCATTCAACTAACAGAGTGGAACTTTCCTTTCGATTGACCAGTTCTGAAACACTTTTTCTGTACAAACTGCAACTGGACATTTGGAGCGCTACGGGGCCTATAGTGGAAAAAGGAATATCTTCAAATAAAAACTACAAAGAAGAATTCTGTGAAAATTCTTTATGTTGTGTGCATTCAACTAACAGAGTTGAAACTTACTTTTGGTTGTGCAGTTCTGAAACAGTCTTTCTGTAGAAAGTGCAAGGGCAGATGCGGAGCGCTAAGGGCCCCACAGTGGAAAAAGGAATATCTTCAAATAAAAACTACACAGAAGCATTCTGTGAAACTTCTTTCTGTTCTGTGCATTCAACTAACAGAGTTGAGCCTTACTTTTGATTCAGCAGTTCTGAAACACTCTTTCTGTAGAAACTGCAAGGGGACATTCTTGGAGCTAAGGGGCCTAAAGAGGAAAAAGGAATATCTTCAAATAAAAACTACACAGAACCATTCAGTGAAACTTCTTTCTGTTCTGTGCATTCAACTAACAGAGTTGAGCCTTACTTTTGATTGAGCAGTTCTGAAACACTCTTTCTGTAGAAACTGCAAGGGGACATTCTTGGAGCTAATGGGCCTAAAGAGGAAAAACGAATATCTTCAAATAAAAACTACACAGAAGCATTCTGTGAAACTTCTTTCTGTTCTGTGCATTCAACTAACAGAGTTGAGCCTTACTTTTGATTGAGCAGTTCTGAAACACTCTTTCTGTAGAAACTGCAAGGGGACAATCCGAGCCCTAAGGGGTCTATAGGGGAAAAAGGAATATCTTCAAATAAAAACTACGCAGAAGCATTCTGCGAAACTTCTTTCTGTTCTGTGCATTCAACTAACAGAGTTGAACCTTCCTTTTGATTGAGCAGTTCTCAAAATCCTCTTTCTGTGTGGACAGCATGTGGACATTCGGAGTGCTAATGGGCCTATAGTGGAAAAAGTAATATCTTCAAATAAAAATTGCACAGAAATATTCTGTGAAACTTCTTTCTGTTCTGTGCATTCCAGTAACAGACCTAACCTTACTTTTGATTGAGCAGTTCCGAAGCACTATTTCTGTAGAAACTGAAAGTGGACATTTGCAGCGCAAAGGGGCCTATAGTCGAAAAAGGATTATCTTCAAATAACAACTACACAGAAGCATTCTGTGAGACTTCTTTCTGTTCTGTGGATTCAGCTAACAGACTTGAAGCTTACTTTTGATTGAGCAGTTCTGACACAGTCTTTATGTAGAAAGTGCAAGTGGACATTCAGAGCGCTAAGGGGCCTATAGTGGAAACTGGAATATCTTCAAATAAAAACTACACAGAAGCATTCTGCGAAACTTCTTTCTGTTCTGTGCACTCAACGAACAGAGTTGAAACTTACTTTTGATTCAGCCGTTCTGAATCACTCTTTCTGTAGAAACTGCAAGTGGACATTCGGAGCCCTAAGGGGCCTATTCGGGAAAAAGGAATATCGTCAAATAAAAACTACACAGAAGCATTCTGTGAAACTTCTTTCTATTCTGTTCATTCTACGAACTTAGTTGAAACTTACTTATGATTGAGCAGTCTGAAACACTCTTTCTGTAGAAACTGCAAGTGGACAATCCGTGGGCTAAGGCGATTATAGTGGAAAGAGGAATATCTTCAAATGAAAACTACACAGAAGCATTGTGTGAAACTTTTTTATGTTCTGTGAATTCAACTAACAGTGTTGAACCTTACTTTTGATTGAGCAGTTCTGAAACACTCTTTCTGTAGAAACTGCAAGTGGACACTCAGAACGCAAAGGGGCCTTCAGTGGAAAAAGGAATATCTACATGTAAAAATTACACAGAAGCATTCTGTGAAACGACTTTCAGTTCTGTGCATTCAACTCACAGAGTTGAAACTTACCATTGATTGAGCAGTTATGAAACACTCTTTCTGTAGAAACTGCAAGTGGACATTCCGAGCGCTAAGGAGCCTGCAATGGAAAAAGGAATATTTTCAAATAGAAACTACACAGAAGGATTCTGCGAAAATTCTTTATGTTCTCTGAATTCAAGCATCAGGGTTGAACATTACTTTTGATTGAGCAGTTCTGAAACACTGTTTCTGTCGAAACTGCAAGTGGAGACTCGGAGCGCTAAGGGGCATACAGTGGAAAAAGGAATATCTTCAAATAAAAACTACACAGAAGCATTCTGTGTAAGTTCTTTCTTTTCTGTGCCTTCAACTAACAGAGTTGAAACTTACTTTTGATTGAGCAGTTCTGAAACACTCTTTCTGTAGAAACTGCAAGTGGACATTCGTGGAGCTAAGGGGTCTACAGTGGAAAAAGGAATATCTTCAATAAAACTACACACAAGAATTCTGTGCAACATCTTTCTGTTCTGTGCATTCCACTAACAGTGTTGAATCTTACTTTTGATTGATTATTTCTGAAACTCTCTTTCTGTAGAAACTGCAAGTGATCATTTGGAGTGCTAAGGGGCCTATAGTGGAAAAAGGAACATCTTCAAATACATACTACAGAGAAGCATTCTGTGAAACTTGTTTCTGTTCTATGCATTCAACTAACAGAGTTGAAGCTTACTTTTGATTGAGCAGTTCTGACACACTCTTTCTGTAGAAACAGCAAGTGGACATTCGGAGTGCTAAGGGGCCTATAGTAGGAAAAGGAGTATCTTCAAATAAAAACTACACAGAAGCATTCTGTGAAACTTCTTTCTGTTCTGTGTATTCAACTAACAGAGTTGAAACTTACTTTTGATTGAGCAGTTCTGAAACACTCTTTCTGTAGAAACTGCAAGTGGGCATCCGTGGAGCTACGGGGCCTAAAGAGGAAAAAGGAATATCTTCAAATAGCAACTACACAGAAGCTTTCTGTGAAACTTCTTTCTGTTCTGTGCATTCAACTAACGGAGTTGAACCTTACTTTTGATTGAGCAGTTCTGAAACACTCATTCTGTAGAAACTGCAAGTGGACATTGAGAGCGCTTAGGGGCCTATAGTGGAAAAAGCAATATCTCCAAATAAGAACTACACAGAAGCATTCTGTGAAACTTCTTTCTCTTCTGCGCATTCAACTAACAGTGTTGATCCTTACTTTTCATTTTATAGTTCTGAGACACTCTTTCTGTAGAAACTGCAAGTGGACATTCAGAGAGGTAAAGTGCCTATAGTGGAAAAAGGGATATCTTCAAATAAAAACTACACAGAAGCATTCTGTGAATCTTCTTTCTGTTCTGTGCATTCAACTAACAGTGTTGAACATTACTTTTCATTGAGCAGTTCTGAAACACTCTTTCTGTAGAAACTGCAAGTGGGCATTCCGAGCGCTAATGGGCCTACAGTGGAAAAAGGAATATCTTCAAATAAAAACTACACAGAAGCATTCTGTGAAACTTCTTTCTGTTCTGTGCATTCAACTAGCAGTGTTGAATCTTACTTTTGATAGAGCATTTCTGAAACACTCTTTCTTTAGAAACTGCAAGTGATCATTTGTAGCGCTAAGGGGCCTATAGTGGAAATATGAACATCTTCAAATAAGAACTACAGAGAAGCATTTTGTGAAACTTCTTTCTGTTCTGTGCATTCATCTAACAGAGTTGAAGATTACTTTTGTTTAAGCAGTTCTGAGACACTCTTTCTGTAGAAACTGCAAGTGGACATTCAGAGCGCTAAGGGGCCTATAGTGGAAAAAGGAATATTTTCAAATAAAAACTACACTGAAGCATTCTGCGAAACTTCTTTCCGTTCTGTCCAGTCAACTAACAGAGTTGAAACTTACTTTTGATTCAGCAGTTCTGATACACTCTTTCTGTTGAAACAGCAAGAGGACATTGTGATCCCTAAGGGGCCTATAGGGGAAAAAGGCATAGCTCCAAATGAAAACGACACAGAAGCATTCTGCGAAAATCCTTTCTGTTCTGTCCAGTCAACTAACATAGTTGAAACTTACTTTTGATTCAGCAGTTCTGAAACACTCTTTCTGTAGAAACAGCAAGTGGACATTCGGATCACTAAGGGGCCTATAGGGGAAAAAGGAATAGCTTCAAATGAAAACGACACAGAAGCATTCTGCGAAACTTCTTTCTGTTCTGTGCGTTCATCTAACAGAGTTGAACCTTCCTTTTGGTTGAGCAGTTCTGAAACACTCTTTCTGTACAAACTGCAAGAGGACATTCGAAGCGCTAATGGGCCTGTAGTGGAAAAAGGAATATCTTCAAATAAAAACTACACAGAAGAATTCTGTGAAACTTCTTTTGGTTCTAAGCATTGAACTAACAGTGCTGAAACTTACTTTACATTGTGTAGTTCTGAGACACTCTTTCTGTAGAAACTGCAAGAGAACATTCTGAGAGCTAAGGGGCCTATAGTGGAAAAATGGGTATCTTCAAATAAAAATTACACAGAAGCATTCTGTGAATCTTCTTTCTACTGTGTGCATTCAACTAACAGTGTTGAAACTTACTTTTGATTCCACAGTTCTGAAACACTGTTTGTGTAGAAAATGCATGTGGCCAATCAGAGCACTAAGGGGCCTATAGTGGTAAAAGGAATATCTTCCAATAAAAACTACACAGAAGCATTCTGTGAAACTTCTTTCTGTTCTGTGCATTCAACTAACAGATCTGAACCTTACTTTGATTAGCAGTTCTGAAACACTCTTTCTGTAGAAACTCCAAGTGGACATTTCGAGCGCTAAGTGGCCTCAGTGGAAAAAGGTATATCTTCAAATAAAAACTACACAGAAGCATTCTGTGGAACTTCCTTCTGTTCTGTGCATTCAACTAGCAGAATTGAACATCAGTTTTGATTCAGCAGTTCTGAAACTTTCTTTCTATAGAAACTGCAAGTGGACATTCGGAGCGCTAAGTGGCCTACAGTGGAAAAAGGAATATCTACATGTAAAAATTACACAGAAGCATTCTACAAAACTTCCTTCTGTTCTGCGCATTCGAGTAACAGAGTTCAAACCTACCTTTTATTGAGCAGTTCAGAAACACACTTTCTGTAGGAACTGCAAACGGACATTTGAGCGCTAAGTGGTCTATAGTGGAAAAAGGAGTATCTTCAAATAAAAATTACACAGAAGCATTCTGAGAAACTTCTTTCTCTTCTGTGAATTCAACTAACAGAGTTGAAACTTACTCATGATTGAGCAGTCTGAAACACTCTGTAGAAACTGCAGGTGGACATTCAGAGTGCTAAGGGGCCTTCAGTCGAAAAAGGAATATTTTCAAATAAAAACTACACTGAAGCATTGTGTGAAACTTCTTTCTGTTCTGTGCGTTCAACTAACAGAGTTGAAACTTGATGTTGATTGAGCAGTTCTGAAACAGTCTTTCAGTAGAAACTGCAAGTGGACATTCAGAGCGCTAAGGAGCCTATAGTTGAAAAAGGAATATCTTCAAATAAAAACTTCACAGAAGCATTCTGCAAAAATTCTTTATGTTGTGTGCATTCAACTAACAAAGTTGAAGCTTACTTTTGATTGAGCAGTTCTGAAACAGTCTTTCTGTAGAAACTGTAACTGGAGACATGGAGCACTAAGCGGCCTAAAGTGGAAAAAGGAGTATCTTCAAATAATAACTACACAGAAGCATTCTGTAAAACTTCTTTCTGGTCTGTTCATTCAACTAGCAGAGTTGAATCTTACTTTTGATTGAGCAGTTCCGAAACACTCTTTCTGTGGAAACTGCAAGTGGATATTCGGAGCGCTAACCGGCTTATAGTGGAAAAAGTAATATCTTCAAATAAAAACTACACAGAAGTATTCTGCGAAACTTATTTCTGTTCTATGCAGTCAACTAACAGAGTTGAAACTTACTTTTGATTGACCAGTTCTGAAACACTCTTTCTGTAGAAACTGCAAGTGGACATTTTATGACATAAGGGGCCTAAAATGGAAAATTGAATATCTTCAAATAAAAACTACACAGAAGCATTCTGCGACAATTCATTATGTTCTGGGCATTCAACTAACAGTGTTGAACCTTACTTTTGATAGAGCAGTACCGAAACAGTCTTTCTGTAGAAACTGCATGTGGATATTCAGAGCCCTATCGGGCATATAGGGGAGAAAGGAGTATGTTCAAATAAAAACTACACAGAAGAATTCGGTGAAACAACTTTCTGTTCTGTCCATTCAACTAACAGAGTTGAAGTTACTGTTCATTGAGCAGTTCGGAAACACTCTTTCTGTAGAAACTGTAAGTGGACATTCCGTGCGCTAAGGCAATTATAGGGGAAAAAGGAATATCTTCAAATAAAAACTACACAGAAGCATTGTGTGATACTTCTTTCTGTTCTGTCCATTCAACTAACAGTGTTGATCCTTACTTTTGATTGAGCAGTTCTGAAACACTCTTTCTGTAGAAACTGCAAGTGGATATTCGGAGCGCTTATGGGCCTATAGTGGAAAAAGCAACATCTTCAAATAAGAACTACACAGAAGCATTCTGTGAAACTTCTTTCTGTTCTGTGCATTCATCTAACAGAGTTGAACCTTACTTCTGATTGAACAGTTCTGAAACACTCTTTCTGTAGAAACTGCAAGTGGAGATTTGGAACGCTAACAGGCTTATAGTGGAAAAAGGAATATCTTCAAATAAAAACTACACAGAAGCATTCTGTGAAACTTCTTTCTGTTCTCTCAATTCAACTAACAGTGTTGAACTTACCTTTCATTGTATAGTTCTGAGACACTCTTTCTGTAGAAACTGCAAGTGGACAGTCGTGGAGCTAAGGGGCCTATAGGGGAAAAAGGAATATCTTCATGTAAGAACTACACAGAAGCATTCTGTGAAACTTCTTTCTGTTGTGTGCATTCATCTAACAGAGTTGAAACTTACTTTTGATTCAGCAGTTCTGAGACACTCTTTCTGTAGAAACTGCATGTGGACATTCGGAGCCCTAAGGGGCAAAGAGGGGAAAAAGGAATATCTTCAAATAAAAACTACACAGAAGCATTTGGTGAAACATCTTCCTGTTCTGTGCATTCAACTAACAGTGTTGAATCTTACTTTTGATGGAGCAGTTCTGGAACACTCTTTCTGTACAAACTGCAAGTGGACATACGGAGCACTAAGGGGCCAATACTGGAAAAAGAAATATCTTCAAATAAAAACTACACAGACCCATTCTGCGAAAATCCTTTCTGTTCTTAGCGTTCAAGTATCAGAGCTGAAACTTACTTTTGATTGAGCAGTTCTGAAACATTCTTTCTGTAGAAACTGCAAGTTTACATTCGAGGAGCAAAGGGACCAAAAGAGGAAAAAGGAATATCTTCAAGTAAAAACTACACAGAAGCATTCTGTGAAACTTCTTTCTCTTCTGTGCATTCAACAAACGGAGTTGAACCTTACTTTTGATTGAGCAGATCTGAAACACTCTTTCTGTAGAAACTGCAAGTGGACATTCGAGGAGCTAAGCGGCCTAAAGTGGAAAAAGAAATATCTTCAAATAAAAACTACACAGAAGCTTTCTGCGAAAGTTCTTTCTGTTCTGTGCATTCAACTAAGAGTGTTGAACTTTACTTTTGATAGAGCAGTTCTGAAACACACTTTCTGTAGAAACTGCAAGTGGACATTCGTGGCGCTAAGGGGCCTAAAGATGAAAAAGGAATATCTTCAAATAAAAACTACACAGAAGCATTCTGTGAAACTTCTTTCTGTTCTGTGCATTCAACTAACGGAGTTGAAAATCACTTTTGATTGAGTAGTTTTGAGAAACTATTTCTGCAGAAACTGCAAGTGGACATTCGAGGAGCTAAGGGGCGTAAAGTGGAAAGAGAAATCTCTTCATATAAAAACTACACAGAAGCATTCTGCGAAACCCCTTTCAGTTCTGTGCATTCAACTAACAGTGTGGAACCTTACTTTTGATTGAGAAGTTCTGAAACACTCTTTCTGTAGAAACTGCAAGTGCACATTCGGAGCCCTAAGGGGCCTATAGGGGAAAAAGGAGTATCTTCAAATGAAAACTACACAGAAGCATTCGGTGAAACTTCTTTCTGTTCTGTGCATTCAACTAACAGAGTTGAACTTTACTTTCGATTGACCAGTTCTGAAACACTCTTTCTGTACAAACTGCAAGTGGACATTCGGAGCACTACGGGGCCAATAGTGGAAAAAGGAATATCATCAAATAAAAACTACAAAGAAGCATTCTGCGAAAATTCTTTATGTTGTGTGCATTCAACTAACAGATTTGAAACTTACTTTTGTTTGTGCAGTTCTGAAACAGTCTTCCTGTAGAAACTGCAAGGGCAGATGCGGAGGGCTAAGGGGCCCATAGTGGAAAAAGGAATATCTTCAAATAAAAACTACACAGAAGCATTCTGCGAAACTTCTTTCTGTTCTGTGCATTCAACTAACAGAGTTGAAACTTACTTTTGATTGAGCTGTTCTGAAACACTCTTTCTGTAGAAACTGCACGTGGACATTCGTGGAGCTAAAGGGCCTAAAGAGGAAAAAGGAATATCTTCAAATAAAAACTACACGGAAGCATTCTGTGAAACTTCTTTCTGTTCTGTGCATTCAACAAACGGTGTTGAACCTTACTTTTGATTGAGCAGTTCTGAATCACTCTTTCTGTAGAAACTGCAAGTGGACATTCCAGGAGCTAAGGGGCCTAAAGTGGAAAAAGAAATACCTTCATATAAAAACTTCACAGAAGCATTCTGCGAAACTACTTTGTGTTCTGTGCATTCAACTAACAGTGTTGAACCTTACTTTTTACAGAGCAGTTCTGAAACACTCTTTCTGTAGAAACTGCAAGTGGACATTCAGAGCACTAAGGGGCTTATAGGGGAAAAAGGAATATCTTCTAATAATAACTACACAGAAGCATTCGGTGAAACTTCTTTCTGTTCTTTGCATTCAACTAACAGAGTTGAAGCTTACTTTAGGTTGAGCAGTTCTGAAACAGTCTTTCTGTAGAAACTACAAGTGGACATTCAGAGTGCTAAGGGAAACTATAAGTGGACATTCGGAGCGCTAAGGAAAAAGGAATATCTTCAAATAAAAACTGCACGGAAGCATTCTATGAAACGTCTTCCTGTTCTGTGCATTCAACTAACAGTGTTGAATCTTAGTTTTTATTGAGCATTTCTGAAACACTCTTTCTACAGAAACAGCAAGTAATCATTTGGAGCGCTAAGGGGCCTATAGTGGAAAAATGAACATCTTCAAATAAAACCTACAGAGAAGCATTCTGTGAAACTTCTTTCTCTTCTGTGCATTCAACTAACAGAGTTGAAGCTTACTTTTGATTGAGCAGTTCTGACACAGTCTTTCTGTACAAACCGCAAGTGGACATTCGAGGAGCTAAGAGGCCTAAAGAGGAAAAAGGAATATCTTCAAATAAAAACTACACAGAAGCATTCTGTGAAACTTCTTTCTGGTCTGTGCATTCAACTAACAGAGTTGAAGTTTCCTTTCATTGAAAAGTTCTGAAACACTCTTTCTCTACAAACTGCAAGTGGACATTCTGAGCGCTATAGGGCCTATAGTGGAAAAAGGAATATCTTCAGATAAAAACTACACAGAAGCATTCTGTGAAAATTCCTTATGTTGTGTGCATTCAACTAACAGAGATGATACTTACTTTCGATTGAGCAGTTCTGAAACACTCTTTCTGTAGAAACTGCAAATGGAGATTCGGAGCAGTAACAGGCCTATAGTGGAAAAAGGAATATCTTCAAATAAAAACTACACAGAAGCATTCTGTGAAACTCCTTCCTGTTCTTGGCATTCAACTGAAAGTGTTGAATCTTACTTTTGATTGAGCATTTCTGAAGCACTCTTTCTGAAGAAACAGCAAGTGATCATTTTGAGAGCTAAGGGGCGTGTAGTGGAAAAAGGAACTTCTTCAAATAAAAACTACAGAGAAGCATTCTGTGCAACTTCTTTCTGTTCTGTGCATTCAACTAACAGAGTTGAAGATTTCTTTTGATTGAGCAGTTCTGACACAGTCTTTCTGTAGAAACTGCAAGTGGACATTCGGAGCGCTAAGAGGCCTATAGTGGAAAAAGGAATATCCCCAAATAAAAACTACACAGAAGCATTCTGCGAAACTTCTTTCTGTTCCGTGCATTCAACTAACAGAGTTGAAACTTACTTTTGATTGAGCAGTTCGGAAACACTCTTTCTGTAGAAACTGCAAGTGGACATTCGAGGAGCTAAGGGGCCTAAAAGGGAAAAAGGAATATCTTCAAATAAAAACTACACAGAAGCATTCTGTGAAACTTCTTTCTCTTCTGTGCATTCAACTAACAGAGTTGAAGTTTCCTTTCATTGAACAGTTCTGAAACACTCTTTCTGTACAAACTGCAAGTGGAAATTTGGAGCACTATGGGGCCTATAGTGGAAAAAGGAATATCTTCAAATAAAAACTACACAGAAGCAATCGGCGAAAATTCTTTATGTTGTGTGCTTTCAACTAACAGAGTTGAAACTGACTTTTGATTTTGCCTTTCTGAAACCCTCTTTCTGTAGAAACTGCAAGGGCAGACTCGTAGTGCTACGGGGCCCACAGTGGAAAAAGGAATATCTTCAAATAAAAACTACACAGAAGCATTCTGCCAGCTTCATTCTGTTCTGTGCATTCAACTAACAGTGTTGAAACGTTCTTTGGATTCAGCAATTCTGAAACACTCTTACTGTACAAACTGCAAGTGGACAGTCGTGGAGCTAAGGGGCCTAAAGAGGAAAAAGGCATATCTACCCATAAAAACTACACAGAAGCATTCTGTGAAACTTCTTTCTGTTCTGTGCATTCAACTAACGGAGTTGAACATTACTTTTTATTGAGCAGTTCTGAAACACTCTTTCTGTAGAAACTGCAAGTGGACATTCGTGGAGGTAAGGGGCCTAAAGAGGAAAAAGGCATATCTACACATAAAAACTACACAGAAGCATTCTGTGAAACTTCTTTCTGTTCTGTGCATTCAACTAACGGAGTTGAACATTACTTTTTATTGAGCAGTTCTGAAACACTCTTTCTGTAGAAACTGCAAGTGGACATTCCAGGAGATAAGGGGCCTAAGTGGAAAAAGAAATATCTTCAAATAAAAACTACACAGAAGCATTCTGCGAAACTTCTTTCTGTTCTGTGCATTCAACTAACAGTGTTGAACCTTACTTTTGATAGAGCAGTTCTGAAACACTCTTTCTGTAGAAACTGCAAGTGGATATTCGGATCTCTAGGGGGCCTATAGGGGAAAGAGAAATATCTTCAAATAAAAACTACACAGAAGCATTCAGTGAAACTTCTTTCTGTTCTGTGCATTCAACTAACAGATTTGAACTTTCCTTTCGAGTGAGCAGTTCTGAAACACTCTTTCTGTAGAAACTGCAAGTGGATATTCGGAGCGCTCAGGGGCCTATAGTGGAAAAAGGAATATCTTCAAATAAAAACTACACAGAACCATTGTGCGAAAATTCTTATGTTGTGTGCATTCACCTAACAGAGTTGAAACTTACTTTTGATTGTGCAGTTCTGAAACACTATTTCTGTAGAAACTGCAAGTGCAGATTCGGAGCGCTAACAGGCCTATAGTGGAAAAAGGAATATCTTCAAATAAAAACTACACAGAAGCATTTTGTGAAACTTCTTCCTTTTCTGTGCATTCAAGTAACAGTGTTGAATCTTACTTTCGATTGAGCATTTCTGAAACACTCTTTCTGTAGAAACAGCAAGTGATCATTTGGAGCGCTAAGGGGCCTATAGTGGAAAAAGGAACATCTTCAAATAAAAACGACAGAGAAGCATTCTGTGAAACTTCTTTCTGTTCTGTGCATTCAACTAACAGAGTTGAAGCTTACTTTTGATTGAGCAGTTCTGACACAGTCTTTCTGTAGAACCTGCAAGCGGACAATCAGAGTGCTAAGTGGACTATAGTGGTAAAAGGAATATCTTCAAATAAAAACAACACAGAAGCATTCTGAAAAACATCTTTCTGTTCTGTGCATTCAACCAACAGTGTTGAACTTTTCTTTTGATAGAGCAGTTCTGAAACACTCTTTCTGTAGAAACTGCAAGTAGACATTCGGAGTCCTAAGGGGCCTAAAGGGGAAAAAGGAATATCTTCAAATAAAAACTACAGAGAAGCATTCTGTGAAACTTCTTTCTGTTCTGTGCATTCAATTAACAGAGTTGAACTTTCCTTTCGATTGAGCAGTTCTGAAACACTCTTTCTGGACACACTGCAAGTGGACATTCGGAGCGCTAACGAGCCTAGAGTGGAAAAAGGAATAACTTCAAATAAAAAGTACACTGAAGCATTCTGCGAAGTTTCTTTATGTTGTGTGCATTCAACTAACAGAGTTGAAACTTACTTTTGATTGAGCAGTTCTGAAACACTCTTTCTCTAGAAACTGCAAGTTGACATTCGTGTTTTTAAGGGGCCTAAAGAGGAAAAAGGAATATCTTCAAATAAAAACTACACAGAATAATTCTGTGAAACTTCTTCGTGTTCTGTGCATTCAACTAATGGAGTTGAACATTACTTTTGATTGACCAGTTCTGAAACACTCTTTCTGCAGAAACTGCAAGTGGATATTTGAGGCGCTAGGGGGCCTAAAATGGAAAAAGTAATATCTTCAAATAAAAACTACACAGAAGCATTCTGCGAAAGACCTTTCTGTTCTGTGCATTCAACTAACAGTGTTGAACCTTACATTTGGTAGAGCAGTTCTGAAACACTCTTTCTGTAGAAACTGCAAGTGGACATTCGGAGCCCTATTGGGTCTATAAGGGAAAAAGGATTATCTTCAAATAATAACTACACAGAAGCATTCGGGGAAACTTCTTTCTGGTCTGTGCATTCAACTAACAGAGTTGAAGCTCACTTTTGATTGAGCAGTTCTGACACAGTCTTTCTGTAGAAACTGCAAGTGGACATTCAGAGTGCTTAGGGGCCTATAGTGGAAAAAGGAATATCTCAAATAAAAACTACACAGAAGCATTCTGCGAAAATACTTTATGTTCTGTGCAGTCAACTAACAGAGTTGAAACTTACTTTTCATTGAGCAGTTCTGAAACACTATTTCTGCAGAAACTGCAAGTGGACATTCGAGGAGCTAAAGGGCCTAAACTGGGAAAAGAAATATCTTCAAATACAAACTACACAGAAGCATTCTGCGAAACTTCTTTCTGTTCTGTGCATTCAACTAACAGAGTTGAAACTTACTTTTGATTGAGCAGTTCTGAAACACTCTTTCTGTTGAAACTGCAAGTGGAGACTCTGAGGGCTAAGGGGTCCACAGTGGAAAAATAAATATCTTCAAATAAAAACTACACAGAAGCATTTTGCGAAACTTCTTTCTGTTCTGTGCATTCAACTAACAGATTTGAAACTTACTTTTGATTAAGCAGTTCTGAAACACTCCTTCTTTAGAAACTGCAAGTTTACATTCGTGGAGCTAAGGGGCCTATAGTGGAAAAAGGAAAGTCTTCCAATAAATCTACACAGAAGCATTCTGTGAAACTGCTTTCTCTTCTGTACATTCAGCTAACAGAGTTGAATCTTACTTTTGATTGAGCAGTTCTGACACAGTCTTTCTGTAGAAAGTTCAAGTGCACATTCAGAGCGCTAAGGGGCCTCTAGTGGAAAAACGAATATCTTCAAATAAAAACTATACAGAAGCATTCTGCAAAACTTCTTTCTCTTCTGTGCAGTCAACTAACAGAATTGAAACATACTTTTCATTGAGCAGTTCTGAAACACTATTTCTGTAGAAACTGCAAGTGGACATTCGAGGAGCTAAGGGGCCTAAAGTGGGAAAAGAAATATCTTCAAATAAAAACTACACAGAAGCATTCTGCGAAACTTCTTTCTCTTCTGTGCATTCAACTAACAGTGTTGAACCTTACTTTTTTTAGAGCAGTTCTGAAACACTCTTTCTGTAGAAACTGCAAGTGGACATTCTTAGCCCTAAGGGGCCTATAGGGGAAAAGGGAATATCTTCAAATACAAACTACAGAGAAGCATTCGGTGAAACTACTTTCTGTTCTGTGCATTCAACTAACGGAGTTGAACTTTCCTTTCGATAGAGCAGTTCTGAAACACTCTTTCTGTACAAACTGCAAGTGGACATTCGGAGCGCTAACGGGCCGATAGTGGAAAAAGGAATATCTTCAAATAGAAACTACACAGAAGCATTCTGCCAAAATTCTTTATGTTGTTTGCATTCAACCAACAGAGTTGAAACTTACTTTTAATTAAGCAGTTCTGAAACACTCTTTCTGCAAAAACTGCCAGTGGAGACTCGGAGTGCAAAGTGGCCGACAGTGGAAAAAGGAATATCTTCAAATAAAAACTACTCAGAAGCATTCTGCAAAACTTCTTTCTGTTCTGTGCATTCAACAAACAGAGTTGAAACGTACTTTTGATTGAGCAGTTCTGAAACACTCTTTCTGTAGGACCTGCAATTGGATATTCGTGGAGCTAAGGGGCCTAAAGAGGAAAAAGGAATATCTTAAAATAAAAACTATACAGAAGCATTCTGTGAAACTTCTTTCTGTTCTGTGCATTCAGCTAAAGGAGTTGAACCTTACTTTTGATTGAGCAGTTCTGAAACACTCTTTCTGTAGAAACTGCAAGTGGACATTCGAGGAGGTAAGGGACCTAAAGTGGAAAAAGAAATATCTTCAAATAAAAACTACACAGAAGCATTCTGCGAAACTTCTATCTCTTCTGTGCATTCAACTAACAGTATTGAACCTTACTTCTGATCGAGCAGTTCTGAAACACACTTTCTCTAGGAACTGCAAGTGGACATTCGGAGCCCTAAGGGGCCTACAGGGGAAAAAGGAGTATCTTCAACTAAAGAATTCACAGAAGCATTCGGTGAAACTTCTTTCTCTTCTGTGCATTCAACTAACAGATTTGAACATTCCTTTCGATTGAGCAGTTCTAAAACACTCTTTCTGTACAAACTGCAAGTGGACATTCCGAGCGCTAAAGGGCCTATAGTGGAAAAAGGAATATCTTCAAATAAAAACTACACAGAACCATTCTGCAAAAATACTTTATGTTGTGTGCATTCAACTAACAGAGATGAAACTTACTTTTGATTCAGCAGTTCTGAAACACTCTTTCTGTAGAAACTGCAAGTGGACATTCGGAGCGCTAAGGGGCCTATAGTGGAAAAACGAATAACTTCAAATAAAAACTACACAGAAGCATTCTGCGAAACTTCTTTTTGTTCTGTGCATTCAAGTAACAGAGTTGAAACTTACTGTTGATTGAGCAGTTCTGAGACACTCTTTCTGTAGGAACTGCAAGTGGACATTCGTGGTGCTAAGGGGCCTAAAGAGGAAAAGGGAAAATCTTCAAATAACAACTACACAGAAGAATACTGCGAAAATTCTTTATGTTGTGTGCATTCAAGTAACAGAGCTGAAACTTACTTTTGATTGAGCAGTTCTGAAACATTCTTTGTGTAGAAACTGCAAGTGGAGACTCGGAGCGCTAAGGGGCCCACAGGGGAAAAAAGAATATCTTCAAATAAAAACTACGCAGAAGCATTCTGCGAAACTTCTTTATGTTCTGTGCATTCAACTAACAGAGTTGAAACTTACTTTTGATTGAGCAGTTCCGAAACACTCTTTCTGGAGAAACTGCAAGTGGACATTCGTGGAGCTAAGGGGCCTAAAGAGGAAAAGGGAATATCTTTAAATAAAAACTACACAGAAGCACTCTGCAAAACATATTTATGTTGTGTGCATTCAACTAACAGAGTTGAAACTTACTTTTGATTGTGAAGTTCTGAAACACTCTTTCTGTAGAAACTGCAAGGGGAGCCTCGGAGCTCTAAGGGGCCCACAGTGGAAAAAGGCATATCTTCAAATAAAAACTACACAGAAGCATTCTGCGAAACCTCTTTCTGTTCTGCATTCAACTAACAGAGTTGAAACTTACTTTTGATTGAGCAGTTCTGAAATACTCTTTCTGTAGAAACTGCAACTGGACATTCGCGGAGCTAAGTTGCCTAAAGAGGAAAAAGAAATATCTTCAAATAAAAACTACACAGAAGGATTCTGTGAAACTTCTTTCTGTTCTGTGCATTCAACAAACGTAGTTGAAACTTACTTTTGATTGAGCAATTCTGAAACACTTTTTCTGTAGAAACTGCAAGTGGACAATCAAGGAGCTAAGGGGCCTAAAGTGGAAAAAGAAATATCTTCATAGAAAAACTAAACAAAAGCATTCTGCGAAACTTCTTTCTGTTCTGTGCATTCAACTAACAGTGTTGCACCTTACTTTTGACAGAGCAGTTCTGAAACACTCGTTCTGTAGAAACTGCAAGTTGACATTCGGAGCCCTAAGGAGCGTATTGGGGAAAAAAGAGTATCTTCAAATAAAAACTCCACTGAAGCATTCGGTGAAACTTCTTTCTGTTCTTTGCATTCAACTAACGGAGTTGAACCCTAATTTTGATTGAGCAGTTCTGAAACACTCTTTCTGTAGAAACTGCCAGTGGACATTCGTGGAGCTAAGGGGCCTAAAGAGGAAAAAGGAATATCTTCAAATTAAAACTACACAGAAGCATTCTGTGAAACTTCTTTCTGTTCTGTGCATTCAAATAACAGTGTTGAACGTTACCTTTGATAGAACAGTTCTGAAACAGTCATTCTGTAGAAATTGCAAGTGGACATTTGGAGCCCTACGCGGCCTATAGGGGAAAAAGTAATATCTTTAAATAAAAACTACACAGAATCATTCGGTGAAACTTCTTTGTGTTCTGTGCATACAACTAACAGAGTTGAACTTTCCTTTCAATTGAGCAGTTCTGAAACACTCTTTCTGTAGAAACTGCAAGTGGAGACTCGGAGCGCTAAGGGGCCAACAGTGGAAAAAGGAATATCTTCAAATAAAAACTACACAGAAGCATTCTGCGGAACTTCTTTCTCTTCTGTGCATTCAACTAACAGATTTGAAACGTAGCTTTGATTGAGCAGTTCTGAAACACTCTTTCTGTAGAAACTGCAAGTGGACATTCGTGGAGCTAGGGGGCCTAAAGAGGAAAAAGAAATATCTTCAAATAAAAACTACACAGAAGCATTCTGTGAAACTTCTTTCTGTTCTGCGCATTCAAATAAGGGAGTTGAACCTTACTTTTGATTGAGCAGTTCTGAAACACTCTTTCTGTTGAAACTGCAAATGGAGATTCGGAGCCCTAACGTGCCTTTAGTGGAAAAAGGTTTATCTTCAAATAAAAACTACACAGAAGCATTCTGTGAAACTTCTTCCTCTTCTGTGCATTCAACAAAAAGGGTTGAAGCTTACTTTTGATTGAGCAGTTCTGACACAGTCTTTCTGTAGAAACTGCAAGTGGACATTTGGAGCGCTAAGGGGCCTATAGTGGAAAAAGGAATATCTTCAAATAAAAAGTACACAGAAGCATTCTGCAAAACTTCCTTCTGTTCTGTGCAGTCAACTAACAGAGTTGACACTTACTTTTGATTGAGCAGTTCCGAAACACTTTCTGTAGAAACTGCAAGTGGACATTTGAGGAGCTAAGGAGCCTAAAGTGGAAAAAGAAATATCTTCAAATAAAAACTACACAGAAGCATTCTGCGAAACTGCTTTCTGTTATGTGCATTCAACTTACAGTGTTGAACATTACTTTTGATAGAGCAGTTCTGAAACACTCATTCTGTAGAAACTGCAAGAGGACATTCGGAGCACTATGCAGCCTATATGGGAAAAAATAATATCTTCAAATAAAAACTACACAGAAGCATTCGGTGAAACTTCTTTCTGTTCTGTGCAAACAACTAACAGAGTTGAACTTTCCATTCGATTGAGGAGTTCTGAAACACTCTCTCTGTACAAACTTCTAATGGACATTCAGAGCGCTAATGGGCCTATAGTGGAAAAAGGAATATCTTCAAATAAAAACTACACAGAAGAATTCAGCGAAAATACTTTATGTTTGGTGCATTCAACTAACGGAGTTGAAACGTACATTTGATTGAGCAGTTCTGAAACACTCTTTCTGTAGAAACTGCAAGGGAAGACTTGGAGCGCTAAGTTGCCCAAAGTGGAAAAAGGTATATCTTCAAATAAAAACTACACAGCAGCATTCTGTGAAACTTCTTTTTTTCTGTGCATTCAACTAACGGAGTTGAACCTTACTTTTGATTCAGCAGTTCTGAAACACTCTTTATGTTGAAACTGCAGGTGGACATTCCAGGAGCTAAGGGGACTAAAGTGGAAAAAGAAATATCTTCAAATAAAAAACACACAGAAGTATTCTGTGAAACTTCTTTCTTTTCTGTGCATTCAACTAACAGTGTTGAACCTTACTTTTGATAGAGCAGTTCTGAAACACTCTTTCTGTAGAAATTGCAAGTGGACATTCTGAGCCCTAAGGGGCCTATAGGGGAAAAAGGAACATCTTCAAATAAAAACTACACAGAAGCATTTGGTGAAACTTATTTCTGTTCTGTGCATTCAACCAACAGAGTTGAACTTTCCTTTCTATTGAGCAGTTCTGAAACTCTCATTCTGTACAAACTACAAGTGGACATTCGGAGCGCTAAGGGGCCTATAGTGGAAAAAGGAATATCTTCAAATAAAAACGATGCAGAAGAATTCTGCGAAAATTCTTTATGTTGTGTGCATTCAACGAACAGAGTTGACACTTACTTTTGATTGAGCAGTTCTGAAACACTCTTTCTGTAGAAACTGCAAGTGGAGACTCGGAGGGCTAAGGGGCCCACAGTGGAAAAAGGAATATCTTCAAACAAAAACTACACAGAAGCATTCTGCGAAACTTCTTTCTGTTCTGTGCATTCAACTAACAGAGTTGAAACTTACTTTTCATTGAGCAGTTCTGAAACACTCTTTCTGTAGAAACTGCAAGTGGACATTCGTGGAGCTAAGGGGCCTAAACAGGAAAAATGAATATCTTAAAATAAAAACTACACAGAAGCATTCTGTGATACTTCTTTCTGTTCTGTGCATTCAACTAATGGAGTTGAACCTTACTTTTTATTCAGCAGTTCTGAAACACTCTTTCTGTGGAAACTGCAAGTGGACATTCTACGAGCTAAGGGGCCTAAATTCGAAAAAGAAATATCATCAAATAAAAACTACACAGAAGTATTCTGTGAAACTACTTTCTCTTCTGTGCATTCAACTAACAGTGTTGAACCTCACTTTTGATAGAGCAGTTCTGAAACAATCTTTCTGTAGAAACTGCAAGTGGACATTCGAAGTCCTAAGGGGCCTATAGGGGAAAAGGAATATCTTCAAATAAAAACTACACAGAAGCATTCGGTGAAACTTCTTTCTGTTGTGTGCATTCAACTAACAGTGTTTAACTTTCCTTTCGATTGAGCTGTTCTGAAATACACTTTCTGTACAACCTGCAAGTGGACATTCGGAGCGCTAAGGGGCCTAGAGTGGAAAAAGGAATATCATCAAATAAAAACTACAGAGAAACATTCTCTGAAAATTCTTTATGTTGTGTGCATTCAACTAAAAGAGTTGAAACTTACTTTTGATTGAGCAGTTTTGAAACACTCTTTCTGTAGTAACTGCAAAGGGAGACTCGGAGAGCTAAGAGGCCCACAGTGGAAAAAGGAATGTCTACAAATAGAAACTACACAGAAGCAATCTGCAAAACTAGTTTCTGTTGTGTGCATTCAACTAACAGAGTTGAAACATACTTTTGACTGAGAGTTTCTGAAACACTCTTTCTGTAGGAACTGCAAGTGGACATTCGTGGAGATAAGGGGCCTAAAGAGGAAAAAGGAATATCTTCAAATAAAAACTACACAGAAGCATTCTGTGAAACTTCTTTCTGTTCTGTGCATTCAACTAACAGAGTTGAACCTTACTTTTGGTTGAGCAGTTCTGAAACCCTCTTTCTGTAGAAACTGCAAGTGGACATTCGAGGAGCTAAGGTTCCTAAAGTGGAAAAAGAAATATCTTCAAATAAAAACTACATGGAAGTATTCTGCGAAACTTCTTTCTCTTCTGTGCATTCAACTAACAGTGTTGAACCTTACTGTTTTTAGAGTAGTTGTGAAACACTCTTTCTGTACAATCCGCAAGTGGACATTCTGAACACTAAGGGGCCTGAAGGGGAAAAAGAATATCTTCAAATAAAAACTACACAGAAACACTCGGTAAAACCACTTCCTGTTCTGTGCATTCAACTAAGAGTTTTGAGCTTTCCTTTCAATTGAGCAGTTCTGAAACACTCTTTCTGTAAAAACTGCAAGTGGACATTCGGAGATCTAAGGGGCCTATAGTGGAAAAAGGAATATCTTCAAATAAAAGCTACACAGAAGCACTCTGCGAAAATTCTTTATGTTGTGTGCATTCAACTAACAGAGTTGAAGCTTACTTTTGATTGAGCAGTTCTGAAACACTCTTTCTGTAGAAACTGCAAGGGGAGACTCGGAGCACTAAGGGGCCCACAGTGGAAAAAGGAATATCTTCAAACAGAAATTACACTGAAGCCTTCTGCGAAACTACTTTCTATTCTGTGCATTCAACTAACAGATTTGAAACATATTTTGACTGAGAGTTTCTGAAACACTCTTTTTGTATAAACATCAAGTGGACTTTCGTGGACCTAAGGGGCCAAAATAGGACAAAGGAATATCTTCAAATAAAAACTACACCGAAGCATTCTGTGAAACTTCTTTCTCTTGTGTGCATTCAACTAACGGAGTTGAAACTTACTTTTGATTTAGCAGTTCTGAAACACTCTTTCTGTTGAAACTGCAAGTAGAGATTAGGAGAGCTAACAGGCCTATAGTAGAAAAAGGAATATCTTCAAATAAAAACTACACAGAAGCATTCTGTGCATTCAACTAACAGTGTCGAATCTTACTTTTGATTGAGCATTTCTGAAACACTCTTTATGTAGAAAGAGCAAGTGATCATTTGGAGTGCTAAGGGGCCTTTAGTGGAAAAAGGAACATCTTCAAATAAAAACTACACAGAAGCATTCTGCGAAACTTCTTTCTGTTCTGTTCAATCAACTAACAGAGTTGAAACTTACTTTTGATTGAGCAGTTCTGAAACACTCTTTCTGTAGAAACTGCAGGGGGACAATCGAGGAGCAAAGGGGCCTAAAGTGGAAAAAGAAATATCTTCAAATAAAAACTACACAGAAGCATGCTGTGAAAATTCTTTCTGTTCTGTCCATTCAACTAATAGTGTTGAAACTTACTTTTGGTAGAGCAGTTCTGAAACACTCTTTCTGTAGAAACTGCAAGTGGACATTCGGAGCCCTAAGGGGCCTATAGGGGAAAAAGGAATATCTTCAAATAAAAACTACACAGAAACATTCGGTGAAACTTCTTTCTATTCTGTGCATTCAACTAACAGATTTGAACTTTCCTTTCGATTGACCAGTTCTGAAACACTCTTTCATTACAAACTGCAAGTGGACATTCAGAGCGCTAAGGGGCCTACAGTGGAAAATGGAATATCTTCAAATAAAAACTACATAGAACAATTCTGCGAAAATTCTTTATGTGGTGTGCATTCAACTAAAAGAGATGAAACTTACTTTTCATTGAGCAGTTCTGAAACACTCTTTCTGTAGTAACTGCAAGTGGGGACTCGGAGCGCTAAGGGGCCCACAGTGGAAAAAGGAATATCTTCAAATAAAAACTACACAGTAGCATTCTGCAAAAATTCTTTATGTTGTGTGCATTCGACTAACAGAGTTGAAACATACTTTTGATTGAGCAGGTCTGAAACTCTCTTTCTGTAGAAACTGCAAGGGGAGACTTGGAGCACTAAGGGGTCCACAGTGGAAAAAGGAATGTCTTCAAATATAAACTACACAGAGGAATTTTGTGAAACTTCTTCCTGTTCTGTGCATTCAAGTAACAGTGTTGAATCTTACTTTTGTTGGAGCATTTCTGAAACACTCTTTCTGTAGAAAAAGCAAGTAATCATTTGGAGCGCTAAGGGGCCTATAGTGCAAAAAGGAACATCTTCAAATAAAATCCACAGACAAGCATTCTGTGAAACTTCTTTCTGTTCTGTGCATTCAACTAACGGAGTTGAACGTTACTTTTGATTGAGCAGTTCTGAAACACTCTTTATGTAGAAACTGCAAGTGGACATTCAAGGAGGTAAGGGGCCTAAATTGGAAAAAGAAACATCTTCAAATAAAAACTACACAGAAGCATTCTGCGAAACTACTTCCTGTTCTGTGCATTCAACTAACAGTGTTGAACCTTACTATTGATAGAGCAGTTCTGAAACCCTCTTTCTGTAGAAACTGCAAGTGGACATTCGGAACCCTAAGGGGCCAATAGGGGAAAAAGGAATATCTGCAGATAATAACTACACAGAAGCATTCGGTGAAACTCCTTTCTGTTCTTTGCATTCAACTAACAGAGTTGAACTTTCCTTTAGATTCAGCAGTTCTGAAACACTCTTTCTGTACAATCTGCAAGTGGATATTCGGAGCACTAAGGGGCCTAGAGTGGAAAAAGGCGTATCTTCAAATAAAAACTACGGAGAAGCATTCTGGGAAAATACTTTATGTTGTGTGCATTCAGCTAACAGAGTTGAAGCTCACTTTTGATTGAGCAGTGCGGAGACTCTCTTTCTGTCGAAACTGCAAGTGAAGACTCGGAGCGCTAAGGGGCCCACAGTGGAAAAAGGAATATCTTCAAATAAAAAATCCGCAGAAGCATTTTGTGAAACTACTTCCTGTTCTGTGCATTCAAGTAACAGAGCTGGATCTTACTTTTGATTGAGCATTTCTGAAACACTCTTTCTGTGGAAACTTCGAGGGGACACTCGGACCGCTAAGGGTCTCACAGTGGAAAAAGGAACATCTTCAAATGAAAACTACACAGAAGCATTCTGCGAAACTTCTTTCTGTTCTGTGCATTCAACTAACAGAGTTGAAGCTTACTTTTGACTGACAGTTTCTGAAACACTCTTTCTGTAGAAACTACAAGTGGACATTTGTGGAGCTATGGGGCCTAAAGAGGAAAAAGGAATATCTACAAATAAAAACTACACAAAAGCATTCTGTGAAACTTCTTTCTGTTCTGTGCATTTAGCTAACGGAGTTGAATGTTACTTTTGATTGAGTAGTTCTGAAACACTGTTTCGGTAGGAATTGCAAGTGGAAATTCGAGGAGCCAAGGGGCCTAAAGTGGAAAAAGAAATATCTTCAAATAAAAACTACACAGAAGCATTCTGCGAAACTACTTCCTGTTCTGTGCATTCAACTAACAGTGTTGAACCTTACTTTTGATAGAGCAGTTCTGAAACACTCTTTCTGTAGAAACTGCAAGTGCACATTCGGAGCCCTAAGGGGCCTACAGGGGAAAAAGGAGTATCTTCAAATGAAAACTACACGGAAGCATTCTGCGAAACTTCTTTCTGTTCTGTGCATTCAACTAACAGAGTTGAAGCTTACTTTTGACTGAGAGTTTCTGAAACACTCTTTCTGTAGAAACTGCAAGTGGACATTTGTGGAGCTACGGGGCTTGAAGACGAAAAAGGAATATCTACAAATTAAAACTACACAGAAGCATTCTGTGAAACTTCTTTCTGTTCTGTGCATTCAGCTAACGGAGTTGAACCTTACTTTTGATTGAGCAGTTCTGAAACACTGTTTCGGTACGAATTGCAAGTGGAAATTCGAGGAGCCAAGGGGCCTTAAGTGGAAAAAGAAATATCTTCAAATAAAAACTACACAGAAACATTCTGCGAAACTACTTCCTGTTCTGTGCATTCAACTAACAGTGTTGAACCTTACTTTTGATAGAGCAGTTCTGAAACACTCTTTCTGTAGAAACTGCAAGTGGACATTCGGAGCCCTAAGGGGCCTATAGTGGAAAAAGGAATATCTTCAAATAAAAACTACACAGAAGCATTCTGCGAAAATTCTTTATGTTGTGTGCATGCAACAAACAGGGTTGAAACTTACTTTTGATTGAGCAGTTCTGAAACTCTCTTTCTGTAGAAACTGCAAGGGGAGACTCGGAGCACTACAGGGTCCACAGTGGAAAAAGGAATATCTTCAAAAAAAACTACACAGAAGCATTCTGTGAAACTTCTTCCTATTCTGTGCATTCAACTAACCGAGTTGAACCTTATCTTTGATTGAGCACTTCTGAAAAACTCTTTCTGTAGAAACAGCAAGTGGATATGCCAGGAGATAAGGGGCCTAAAGTGGAAAAATTTATATCTTCAAATAAAAACTACACAGAAGTATTCTGCGAAACTTCTTTCTGTTCTGTGCATTCACCTAACGGAGTTGAAAATTACTTTTGATAGAGCATTTCAGAAACACTCTTTCTGTAGAAACTGCAAGTGGACTTTCAGAGCCCTACGGTGCTTATAGGGGAAAAAGGAATATCTTAAAATAAAAACTACACAGAAGCATTCGGTGAAACTTCCTTCTGTTCTGTGTATTCTACTAAGAGAGTTGAACTTTCCTTTCGATTGAGCAGTTCTGAAACACTCTTTCTGTACAAACTGTAAGTGGACAGTCAGAGCGCTAAGGGGCCTGTTGTGGAAAAAGCAATATCTTCAAATAAAAACTACACAGAAGCATTCTCCGAAAATTCTTTATGGTGTGTGCATTCAGCTAACAGAGTTGAAACTTACTTTTGATTGAGCAGTTCTGAAACACTCTTTCTGTTGAAACTGCAAGTGAAAACTCGGAGTGCTAAGGTGCCCACAGTGGAAAAAGGAATATCTTCAAATAAAAACTACACAGAAGCATTTTGTGAAACTTCTTCCTCTTCAGTGCATTCAAGTAACAGTGTTGAATCTTACTTTTGTTTGAGCATTTCTGAAACACTCTTTCTGTAGAAAATGCAAGTGATCATTTTGAGCGCTAAGGGGCCCGTAGTGGAAAAGGAACATCTTCAAATAAAAACTACAGAGAAGAATTACGTGAAACTTCATTCTGTTTTGTGCATTCAACTAACAGACTTGAAGCTTACTTTTATTGAGCAGTTCTGACACAGTCTTTCTGTAGAAACTGCAAGAGGACATTTGGAGCCCTAAGGGCCATATAGGGGAAAAAGGAATATCTTCAAATAAAAACTACACAAAAGAATTAGGTGAAAGGCCTTTCTATTCTGAGCATTCAACTAACAGAGTTGAACTTTCGTTTCGATTGAGCAGTTCTGAAACACTCTTTATGTAGGAACTGCAAGTGGACATTCGGAGCGCTAAGGGGCCTATAGTGGAAAAAGGAATATCTTCAAATAAAAACTACAAAGAAGCACTCTGCGAAAATTGTTTATGTTGTGTGCATTCAACTAACAGAGTTGAAACTTACTTTTGATTGAGCAGTTCTGAAACACACTTTCTGTAGAAACTGCATGTGGACATTCAGAGCGCTAGGGAACCTATAGTGGAAAAAGGAATATCTTCAAATAAAAACTACACAGAAGCATTCTGTGAAACTTCTTTCTGTTCTGTGCATTCAACTAACAGAGCTGAAACTTACTACTAATTGGGCAGTTCTGAAACACTCTTTCTGTAGAAACTGCAAGTGGACATTCGTGGAGCTAAGGGGCATAAAGTGTAAAAAGGAGTATCTTCAAATAAAAACTACACAGAAGCATTCTGTGAAACTTCTTTCTGTTCTGTGCATTCAACTAATGGAGTTGAACCTTACTTTTCAATGAGTAGTTTTGAAACACTCTTTCTGCAGAAACTGCAAGTGGACATTCGAGGAGCCAAGGGGCCTAAAGTGGAAAAAGAAATCTCTTCAAATAAAAACTACACAGAAGCATTCTGCGAAACTTCTTTTGTTCTGTGCATTCAACTAACAGTGTTGATCCTTACTCTTGTTTGAGCAGTTCTGAATCAGTCTTTCTGTAGAAACTGCAAGTGGACATTACGTACACTAAGGGGCCCACTGTGGAAAAAGGAATATCCTCAAATAAAAACCACATAGAAGCATTCTGTGAAACTTCTTTCTGTTCTGTGCATTCAACTAACAGAGTTGAAGTTGACATTCCGAGCGCTGAGGGGCCTACAGAGGAAAAAGGAATATCTCCAAATAAAAACTGCACAGAAGGATTCTGTGAAAATTCTTTCTATTCTCTGCATACAATTAACACAGTTGAAGCTTACTTTTGATTGAGCAGTTCTGAAACACACGTTATGTAGAAACTGCATGTGGACATTCAGAGCGCTAAGGGGCCTACAGGGGAAAAAGGAATATCTTCAATTAAAAACTACACAGAAGGATTCAGTGAAACTTCTTTCTGTTCTGTGCATTCAACTTACAGAGTTGAAGCTTACTTTTGATTGAGCAGTTCTGAAACACCCTTTTTGTAGAAACTGCAATTGGACATTCTGAGCGCTAAGGGACCTATAGAGGAAAAAGGGATATCTTCAAATAAAAACTACACAGAAGCATTCTGTGACACTTCTTTCTGTTCTGTCAATTCAACTAACAGAGTTGAAGCTTACTTTTGATTGAGCAATTCTGAAACCCTCTTTGTTTAGAAACTGCATGTGGAAATTCAGAGTGCTAAGGGGCCTATAGTGGAAAAAGGAAAATCTTAAAATAGAAACTACACAGAATCATTCAGTGAAACTACTTTCTGTTCTGTGCATTCTACTAACAGAGTTGAAGCTTACTTTTGATTGAGCAGTTCTGAAACACTCTTTCTGTAGAAACTGCAAGTTGACATTCCTAGCGCTAAGGGACCTACAGTGGAAAAAGGAATATCTCCAAATAAAAACTAAACAGAAAGATTCTGTGAAAATTCTTTCAGTTCTGTGCATTCAACTAACAGAGTTGAAGCTTACATTTGACTGAGACGCTCTGAAACACACTTTCTGTAGAAACTGCATGTGGACATTCGGAGCGCTAAAGAACCTATAGTGGAAAAAGGAATATCTTCAAATAAAAACTACACAGAACCATTCAGTGAAACTTCTTTCTGTTCTGTGCATTCAACTAACAGAGATGAAGTTTACCTTTGATTGAGCAGTTCTGAAACTCTTTATGTAGAAACTGCAAGTGGACATTCAGAACGCTAAGGGGCCTTTAGTGGAAAAACAGGTATCTTCAAATAAAAACTACACAGAATCATTCTGTGAAACTTCTTCCTGTTCTGTGCTTTCAACTAACAGAGTTGAAGCTTACTTTTGATTTTGCAGTTCTGATATACCCTTTCTGTAGAAACTGCAAGTTGACATTCCGAGCGCTGAAGGGCCTATAGTGGAAAATGGTATATCTTCAAATAAAAACTACACCGAAGCATTCTGTGAAACTTCTTTCTGTTCGGTGCATTCAGCTAGGAGAGTTGAAGGTTACTTTCAATTGAGCAGTTCTGAAACACTCTTTGTGTAGAAACTGCAAGTGGACTTTCGGAGCGCTAAGGGGCCCATACTGGAAAAAGGAATATCTTCAAATAAATACTACAAAGAAGCACTCAGTGAAACTTCTTTCTGTTCTGTGCATTCAACTAACAGAGTTGAAGCTTACTTTTGATTGAGCAGATGAGAAACACCCTTTTTGTAGAAACTGCAATTGGACATTCTGAGCCCTAAGGTGCCTATAGAGGAAAAAGAGATATCTTCAAATAAAAACTACACAGAAGCATTCTGTGAAACTACTTTCTGTTCTGTGCATTCAACTAACAGAGTTGAAGCTTACTTTTCATTGAGCAGTTCTGAAACGCACCTTCTGTAGAAACTGCAAGTGGACATTCGTAGCGCTACGGGGCCTAGAGTGGAAAAAGGAATATCTCCAAATTAAAACTACACAGAAGCATTCTGTGAAACTTCTTTCCGTTCTGTGCATTCAACTAACGGATTTCACGTTTACTTTTGATTCAGCAGTTCTGAAACACTCTTTCTGTAGAAACTGCAAGTGGAAATACTGAACACTTCAGGGCCTATTGTGGAAAAAGGGATATCTTCAAATGAAAACTACACAGAAGCATTCTGTGAAACTACTTTCTGTTCTGTGAAGTCATCTAACAGATTTGAAGCTTACTTTTGATTGAGCCGTTATGAAACACTCTTTCTGTAGAAAGTGCAAGTAGACATAAAGACTGCTAAGGGGCCTATAGTGGAAAAAGAAATATCTCCAAATAAAAACTACACAGAAGCATTCTGTGAAACTTCTTTTGGTTCTGTCAATTAAACTAACAGTGTTGAAGCTTACTTTTCATTGAGCAGTTCTGAAACACTCCTTCTGTAGAAACTGCATGTGGACATTTGGAGCGCTTAGGGGCCTATAGTGGAAAAAGGGATATCTACAAATAAAAACTACACAGAAGCCTTCTTTGAAAGTACTTTCTGTTCTGTGAATTCAACTAGCAGAGTTGAAGCTTACTTTTGATTGAGCAGTTCTGAAACACCCTTTCTGTAGAAACTGCAAATGTACATACGGTGTGCCAAGGGGCCTATAGTGGAAAAAGGAATATCTTCTAAAACTACACAGAAGCATTCTGTGAAACTTCTTTCGGTTCTGTCAACTCAACTAACAGAGTTGAAGCTTACTTTTGATTGAGCAGTTCTGAAATACTTTCTGTAGAAACTGAAAGTTGACAATCTGAGCGCTAAGGGTCTAATAGTGGAAAAAGGAATATCTCCAAATAAAAACTACACACAATGATTCTGTGAAACTTCTTTCTGTTCTGTGCATTCAACTCACAGAGTTGAAGCTTGCTTTTGATTAAGCAGTTCTGAAACACACTTTCTGTAGAAACTGCATTTAGACATTCGGAGCGCTAAGGGGCCCATAGTGGAAAAAGTAATATCTTGAAATAAAAACTACACAGAAGCATTCAGTGAAACTTCTTTCTGTTCTGTGAATTCAACTAACAGAGATGAAGCTTACTTTTGATTGAGCAGTTCTGAAACACTCTTTCTGTAAAACTGCAAGTGGGCATTTGGAGCGCTAAGGGGCCTATAGTGGAAAAAGATACATCTTCAAATAAAAACGACACAGAAGCATTCTGTGCAACTTCTTCCTGTTCTGTGCATTCAACTAACAGAATTGAAGCTTACTTTTGATTGAGCAGTTCTGAAACACTCTTTCTGTAGACACTGCAATTTCACATTCCGAGCGCTAAAGGGCGTATAGTGGAAAAACGTATATCTTCAAATAAAAACTACACAGAAGCATTCTATGAAACTGCTTTCTGTTCTGTGCATTCAGCTAAGAGAGTTGAAGCTTACTTTTGATTGAGCAGTTCTGAAACACTCTTTCTGTAGAAACTGCAAATTGACATTCCGAGCGCTAAGGGTCCTGTGGTGGAAAAGGGAATATCTCCAAATAAAAACTACACAGATGGATTCTGTGAAACTTCTTTCTGTTCTGTGCATTCAACTAACAGAGTTGAAAGTTACTTTTCATTGAGCAGTTCTGAAACACACTTTCTGTAGAAACTGCATGTGGACATTCGGAGCGCTAAAGAACCTATAGTAGAAAAAGGAATATCTTCAAATAAAAACAACACAGAAGCATTCTGTGAAACTTCTTTCTGTTCTGTGCATTCAACTAATAGAGTTGAAGCTTACTTTTGATTGAGCAGTTCTGAAACACACTTTCTGTAGAAACTGCAAGTGGACATTCTGAAGGCTAAGGGGCCTATAGTGGAAAAAGGGATATCTTCAAATAAAAACTACTCAGAAGCATTCTGTGAAACTTCTTTCTGTTCTGTGCATTCACCTAACAGAGTTTAAACTTACTTTTGATTGAGCAGTTCTGAAACACCCTTTTTGTAGAAATTGCAATTGGACATTCTGAGCGCTAAGGGGCCTATAGTGAAAAAAGTGATATCTTCAAATAAAGACTACACAGAAGCATTCTGTGAAACTTCTTTCTATTCTGTGTATTCAACTAACAGAGTTGTAGCTTACTTTAGATTGAGCAGTTTTGAAAGACTTTCTGTAGAAACTGCATGTGGACATTCTCAGCGCTAAGGGGCCTATGGAAGAAAAAGGAATATCTTCAATTAAAACTACACAGAAGCATTCTGTGAAACTTCTTTCTGTTCTGTGCATTCAACTAACAGAGTTGAAGCTTACTTTTGATTGAGGAGTTCTGAAACACTCTTTCTGTAGAAACTGCAAGTTGACATTCCGAGCGCTAAGGGTCGTATAGTGGAAAAAGGAATATCTCCAAATAAAAACTACACAGAAAGATTCTGTGAAACTTCTTTCTGTTCTGTTCATTCAACTCACAGAGTTGAAGTTACTTTTGATTGAGCGGTTCTGAAACACACTTTCTGTAGAAACTGCATGTGGACATTCAGAGCGCTAAGGAACCTACAGTGGAAAAAGGAATATCTTCAAATAAAAACTACACAGAATCATTCAGTGAAACTTCTTTCTGTTCTGTGCATTCAACTAACAGAGTTGAAGCTTACTTTTCATTCAGCAGTTGTGAAACACTCTTTCTGTAGAAACTGCAAGTGGACATTCTGAACGCTATGGGGCCTATAGTGGAAAATGTGATATCTTCAAATAAAAACTACACAGTAGCATTATGTGAAACTTCTTTCTGTTCTGTGCACTCAACTAACAGAGTTGAAGCTTCCCTTTGATTGAGCAGTTCTGAAACACTCTTTCTGTAGAAACTGCAAGTTGACATTCCTAGCGCTAAGGGTCCTATAGTGGAAAAACGACTGTCTCCAAATAAAAACTACACAGAATGATTCTGTGAAAGTTCTTTCTCTTCTGTGCATTCAACTAACAGAGTTGAATCTTACTTTTGATTCAGCAGTTCTGAAACACTCTTTCTGTAGAAACTGCATGTGGACAGTCGGAGTGCTAAGGGGCCTATTGTAGAAAAAGGAATATCTTCAATTAAAAACTACACAGAAGCATTCTGTGAAACTGCTTTCTGTTCTGTGTATTCAACTAACAGATTTGAAGCTTACTTTTGATTGAGCAGTTCTGAAAAACTCTTTCTGTAGAAACTGCAAGTGGACATTCCGAATGCTAAGGGGCCAATAGTGGAAAAAGAGATATTTCAAATAAAAACTACACAGAAGCATTCTGTGAAACTTCTTTCTGTTCTGTGCACTCAATGAACAGAGTTGAAACTTACTTTTGATTGAGCAGTTCTGAAATACCCGTTTTGTAGAAACTGCCATTGGACATTTGGAGCGCTAAGGGGCCTATAGTGGAAAAAGGGATATCTTCAAATAAAAACTACACAGAAGCATTCTGTGAAACTTCCTTCATTTCTGTGCATTCAACTAATAGAGTTGAATCGTAGTTTTGATTGAGCAGTTCTGAAACACTCTTTCTGTAGAAACTGGATGTGGACATTCGGAGCGCTAAGGGACCTATAGTGGAAAAAGGAATATCTTCAAATTAAAAACGACACTGAAGCATTCTGTGAAACTTCTTTCTGTTCTGTGCATTCAACTCACAGAGTTGAAGCTTACTTTTGATTGAGCAGTTCTGAAACACTCTTTCTGTAGAAACTGCAAGTTGACATTCCGAGGGCTAAGGTTCTTATAGTGGAAAAAGGATTATCTCCAAATAAAAACTACACAGAAAGATTCTGGGAAACTTCTTTCTGTTCTGTGCATTCATCTCACAGAGTTGAAGCTTACTTTTGATTGAGAAGTTCTGAAACACACTTTCTGTAGAAACTGCATGTGGACATTCCGAGCGCTAAGGAACCTATAGTGGAAAAAGGAATATCTTCAAATAAAAACTACACAGAAGCATGCTGTGAAACTTCTTTCTGTTCTGTGCATTCAACTAACAGAGTTGAAGCTTACTTTTGATTGAGCAGTTCAGAAACACTCTTTCTGTAGAAACTGCAAGTGGACACTCTGAAGGCTGAGAGGCCTATAGTGGAAAAAGGGATATCTTCAAATAAAAACTGCACAGAAGCATTCTGTGAAACTTCTATCTGTTCTGTGCATTCACCTAAAAGAGTTTAAACTTCCTTTGATTGAGCAGTTCTGAAATACCCTTTTTGTAGAAACTGCAATTGGACATTCAGAGCGCTAGGAGGCATAGAGTTGAAAAAGGGATATCTTCAAATAAAAACTACACAGAAGCATTCTGTGAAACTTCTTTAGTTTCTGTGAAATCAGCTAACAGATTTGAAACTTACTTTTCATTCAGCAGTCCTGAAACACTCTTTCTGTAGAAACTGGTTGTGGACATTCGGAGTGCTAAGGGGCCTACAGTGGAAAAAGGAATATCTTCAAATAAACCCGACACAGAAGCATTCTGTGAAACATCTTTCTGTTCTGTGCATTCACCTAAAAGAGTTTAAGCTTACATTTGATTTAGGAGTTCTGAAACACACTTTTGGTAGAAATTGCAGTTGGACATTCGGAGCGCTAAGGGGCCTGTAGTGGAAAAAGAGATATCTTCAAATAAAGACTACACAGAAGCATTCTGTGAAACTTCTTTCTGTTCTGTGTATTCAACTAACAGAGTTGAAGCTTACTTTTGATTGAGCAGTTCTGAAACACTCTTTCTGCAGAAAATGCAAGTTGACATTCCTAGCGCTAAGTGTCCCATAGCGGAAAAAGTACTATCTCCAAATAAAAACTTCACAGAATGATTCTGTGAAATTTCGTTCTGTTCTGGGCTTTCAACTCACAGAATTGAAGCTTACTTTTGATTAAGCAGTTCTGAAACACACTTTCTGTATAAACTGCATGTAGACATTCGGAGCGCTAAGGGGCATATAGTGGAAAAAGGAATATCTTCAAATAAAAACTACACAGAATCATTCAGTGAAACTTCTTACTGTACTGTGCATTCAACTAACAGAGATGAAGCTTACTTTTGATTGAGTAGTTCTGAAACACTCCTTCTGTATAAATTGCAAGTGGACATTCTGAACACTAAGGGGCCTACAGTGGAAAAAGAGGTATCTTCAAATAAAAACTACATAGAAGCATTCTGTGAAACTACTTTCTGTTCTGTGCATTCAACTAACAGAGTTGAATCTTACTTTTGATTCAGCAGTTTTGAAACACTCTTTCTGCAGAAACTGCATGTGGACATTCGGAGCGCTAAGCGGCCTGTTTTAGAAAAAGGAATATCTTCAATTGAAAACTACACAGAAGCATTCTGTGAGACTGCTTTCTGTTCTGTGCATTCAACTAACAGAGTTGAAGCTTACTTTTGATTGAGCAGTTCTGAAACACTCTTTCTGTAGAAACTGCAAGTTGACATTCCGAGCGCTAAAGGTCTTATAGTGGAAAAAGGAATATCTCCAAATAAAAACTACACATAAAGATTCTGGGAAACTTCTTTCTGTTCTGTGCATTCATCTCACAGAGTTGAAGCTTACTTTTGATTGAGAAGTTCTGAAACACACTTTCTGTAGAAACTGCATGTGGACATTCCGAGCGCTAAGGAACCTATAGTGGAAAAAGGAATATCTTCAAATAAAAACTACATAGAAGCACTCTGTGAAACTTCTTTCTCTTCTGTGCATTCAACTAACAGAGTTGAAGCTTACATTTGATTGAGCAGTTCTGAAACACTCTTTCTGTAGAAACTGCATGTGGACATTCTGAAGGCTAAGAGGCCTATAGTGGAAAAAGGGATATCTTCAAATAAAAACTACACAGAAGCATTCTGTGAAACTTCTTTCTGTTCTGTGCTTTCACCTAACAGAGTTTAAGCTTACTTTTGATTGAGCACTTCTGAAATAACCTTTTTGTAGAAACTACAATTGGACATTCGGAGTGCTCGGGGGCCTATAATTGAAAAAGGGATATCTTCAAATAAAAACTACACAGAAGCATTCTGTGAAACTTCTTTAGTTTCTGTGTAATCAACTAACAGATTTGAAAGTTACTTTTGATTGAGCAGTCCTGAAACACTCTTTCTGTAGAAACTGGTTGTGGACATTCTGCGCGCTAAGGGGCCTATAGTGGAAAAAGTAATGTCTCCAAATAAAAACTACACAGAAACATTCTCTGAAACTTCTTTCTCTTCTGTGCATTCAACTAACGGAGTTGAACTTTACTTTTGATTCAGCAGTTCTGAAACACTCTTTCTGTGGAAACTGCAAGTGGACATTCTGAACGCTACGGGGCCTATGGTGGAAAAAGAGATATCTTCAACTGAAAACTACACAGAAGCCTTCTGTGAAACTACTTTCTGTTCTGTGGATTCAAATAACAGAGATGAAGCTTACTTTTGATTGAGCAGTTCTGAAACACTCTTTCTGTAGAGACTGCAAGTGGATATATGGAGTGCTAAGGGGCCTATAGTGGAAAAAGGAATATCTTCTAATAAAAACTACACAGAAGCATTCTGTGAAAGTTCTTTCTGTTCTTTCAATTCAATTAACAGTATTGAAGCTTACTTTTGATTGAGCACTTCTGAAAAACTCTTTGTGTAGAACCTGCATGTTGACATTCCGAGCACTAAGGGGCCTATAGTGGAATAAGGAATATTTTCAAATAAAAACTACAGAGAAGAATTCAGTGAAACTTCTTACTATTCTCTGCATTCAACTAATAGAGTTGAAGGATACTTTTGATTGAGCAGTTCTGAAAAACTCTTTCTGTAGAAACTGCAAGTTGACATTCCGAGCGCTAAGGTTCCTATAGTGGAAAAAGGAACATCTCCAAATAAAAACTACACAGAAATATTCTGTGAAACTTCTTTCTGTTCTCTTCATTCAACTAACAGAAGTGAAGCTTACTTTTGATTTAGCAGTTCTGAAACACCCTTTTTGTAGAAACTGCAATTGGATACTCGGAGCGCTAAAGGGCCTATAGTGAAAAAAAGGGATATCTTCAATCATAGATTTCACAGAAGCATTCTGTGAAACTTCTTTCTGTTCTGTGCATTCAACTAACAGAGTTGAAGCTTACTTTTGATTCTGCACTCCTTAAACACACTTTTTGTAGAAACTGCAATTGGAAATTCGGAGCAGTAAGGGGCCTATAGTGGAAAAAGAGATATCTTCAAATAAATACTACACAGAAGCATTCTGTGAAACTTCGTTCTGTTCTGTGTATTCAACTAACAGAGTTGTAGCTTACATTTGATTGAGCAGTTCTGAAACACTCTTTCTGTAGAAACTGCATGTGGACATTCCGAGCGCTAAGGGGCCTGTAGTAGAAAAAGGAATATCTTCAATTAAAAACTACACAGAAGCATTCTGTGAAACTACTTTCTGTTCTGTGCATTCAACTAACAGAGTTGAAGCTTATTTTTGATTGAGCTGTTGTGAAACCCTCTTTCGGTAGAAACTGCAAGTTGATATTCTGAGCGCTAAGGGTCATATAGTGGAAGAAGGAATATCTCCAAATAAAAACTACACAGAAGGATTCTGTGAAATTTCCTTCTGTTCTGGGCATTCAACTAACAGAGTTGAAACTTAGTATTGATTGAGCAGTTCTGAAACACTGTTTCTGTAGAAACTGGATGTGGACATACGGAGCGCTGAAGGGCCTATACTGGAAAAAGGAATATCTTCAAATAAAAATGACACAGAAGCATTCTGTGAAACTTCTTTCTGTTCTGTGCATTCCACTAACCGAGTTGAAGCTTACTTATGATTGAGCAGTTCTGAAACACTCTTTGTGTAGAAACTACAAGTTGACAATCTGAGCGCTAAAGGGCCTATAGTGGAAAAAGGGATATCTTCAAATAAAAACTACACAGAAGCATTCTGTGAACCTCCTTTCTGTTCTGTGCATTCAACTAACGGAGTTGAAGCTTACTTTTGATTGAGCAGTTCTGAAACTCTCTTTCTGTAGAAACTGCAAGTTAACATTCCGAGCGCCAAGGGTCCTATAGTGGAAAAAGTAATATCTCCAAATAAAAACTAAACAGAAAGCTTCTGTGAAACTTCTTTCTTTTCTGTGCATTCAACTCACAGAGTAGAAGCTTACTTTTGATTCAGTAGTTCTGATACACACTTTCTGTAGAAACTGCATGTGGACACACAGAGCCCAAAGGAACCTACAGTGCAAAAAGGAATATCTTCAAATAAAAACTACACAGAAGCATTCAGTGAAACTTCTTTCTGTTCTGCCCATTCAACTAACAGGGTTGAAGGTTGCTTTTTATTTAGAAGTTCTGAAACCCTCTTTCTGTAGAAACTGCAAGTGGACATTCTGAACGCTAAGGGGCCTGTA
>NW_022096916.1:0-47970 GCF_006542625.1 Nomascus leucogenys
GTCAGGCTTTGGGGGTGAGCAGCTAGACACCAATGACAAGAGTGATGATATCAGTGCACTAAGACACATCTTCCCTTATTTCTCAGAAGGAAATCTAGATGCAGAATCCACATTACCATTCGCTAAACTGCTTTTTTCAAATGTACAAGGTGGAGATAGGCTCTGGAGTATTTTGAAAAACAACAGAAAGAGCCCCTCACAGTCCAACCTTCTAGGTAACAAATTTAAACATCAAATATTCCCAATAAACTAGAAACTGTTGAACCACAGGAAAACAGCCTGGTAAAGATTCACAGTGTAGGCAAAAACCTGCAGAGAGTGAACAGAGTCCTCACAGGCCCAAGGAGCATCCAGAAAAGACACTACAAAGAGGTGGGAAAGCACAGCACTAGGAAAGAACAGGATGCCCAGGCACTTGTGGACAATGCTGCCAAAGAGAAAAGGCTTGAGAGTCCAGCCCCAAGGGAGCTGGAACAGCCTCACATAGTGCAGGGTCCTGAGAAGGTAGCGGGAAACACCATCTACACTAAGCCTTCGTTCACCCAAGAGCATAAGGCAGCAGTCTCCTCTACGCTGAAACCCTTCTCCATGGTCATGCCTTCTGCCTCTAGCCCTGCAAAAGCTCTACCTCAGGTCAGAGACAGGTCAAAAGACTTAGCCTACACCATTTTAATGTTAGAAACGGCAATGGCTAGGGTTAAAAATATGGAGGCTGCTAAACCAATCGCACATTCCAATAGACTCATGCTCCCAAATAGGCCGCCGTTGTCTGCAGAGAAGAGCCTCATAAATTCACAAGGGGTTTTTTCATCCTTAGGAGACCTGAGTCCTCAAGAAAACCCTCTTCTGGAAGTATTTGCTCCTTCAGAACGTTTTATAGAAAACACTCATGTAGAAGACACAGCTGCAAGAGATGCCTCTGAAGAAAACATTTTTATGGAAAACACTGTTATGCCAGAAGGCACCATCTCTGAAAACACAAACTACAATCATCCTCCTGCGGCAGCTTCCGCTGGGACTGCGTTCAACTTAGAGCCAACTGTTACACAAACTGACACAAAATGGAAACACAACAACATGGGGACTGGACCTGTCCCCTGAGCCCAAAAGCTTCAATGACCATTGCTCTCCTCCCAGGTGACCAGTTTGAAATTCAGCTAACCCAGCAGCTACGGTCCCTCATCCCCAACGAGGATGTGAGAAGGTTCATGTCTCATGTTATCCGGACCCTGAAAATGGAATGTTCAGAAACGTATGTGCAAATGACCTGTGCCAAGCTCATGTTGCGAACAGGCCTCCTGATGAAGCTTCTCAGCAAGCAGCAGGAAGCAAAGGCATCCAAGGCAGAATGGGATACGGACCAATGGAAAACTGATAACTATATTGAGAGTGGACAGAAAGAGCAGAAGTCGTCTGAGGTGAGGACCACACAGAAACATGAGACCCAGATTTCCGATCATTTAGCATATCCCAGGACAGTGCCCACATAGGAGAACCTGGGACTCCCAGGCCACAGCTTGTCTTGGCCATGTAACTTAGGCCATGACAGTGATCTCCCACTTTGCTCATGTAGACAGTGAAATAGTTTACGGCACAAGATGAACTGTAGCCCGGGGGTGGTGGCTCACGCCTGTAATCCCAGCACTTTGGGAGGCCGAGGTGGGTGGATCACTTGAGGTCAGGAGTTTGAGGCCAGCTTGGCCAATATAGTGAAACCCTGTCTTCACAAAAAATACAAAAATTAGCTGGGTGTGGTGACACATGCCTGTAGTCCCAGCTACTTGGGAGGCTGAGGTGGGAGGATCACCTGAGCCCAGGGAGGTCAAGTCTGTAGTGAACTGTGATCGCACCACTGTACTCCCGCCTGGGTGACAGGGTGAGATCCTGTCTCAAAAAAAATAAAAAGAACAAAAGAACCTGTAAGCTACTCAACTGGAATACTGGGGTTTTGAAAAGTTAGCTTCCATTCTCTCTCTCTTTTTTTTAATTGTTCTTTCTTTTTTCTTTTTTTTTTTTTAAGCTCATGAAAGAAGTTCCACGATACGGCCATAACAACGAAGTCATCTTGGCAATATCTGTGACTGTAATACTAACACTTTGGATTATAATGATTTGTCTGATTGAGGTAAGGACAATAATTAATTCAGGTTTTCAGAATACAATCCTGTCTTTGTGTGGATTCAGAACCCACAAACTGAAAACCAATGTCACTTTCCCACTTGACATTCTTCTTCTGTCGTTTAAGGCTGAGGTATGCTTTGTTCTTTTACTGCAATGTATATTCCAGGATTTTTAAAGGATCCTCGCTTCCAGGAGATCTCTGTGAAATGAAACCAAGTTAATTCCACTAGACTATTTTAAGAAGTTAAGTTGACATAATGGCAAACTTTCTCCCACCCAAAACTATGTCAACAATTGGTTGTACTCACCGAGTCACCCCTTACTCTGCCACTAATTTATTTCCTTGTTGCTTAAATGATGAGAGACATATAATCTCCACCCTCACGGAGTTGTCATCACCCTGGAGAGGAAGAAGGCAGCAAAAAGAGAGAAGTATTGTCTTGTGGACTTATTAGATTCACATAGTATCGTCCTTCTCCAGTGTGTAAGGCGTTGTCTAAATAGGTCCAGTTAAAGCACTACACGGTAGCCATTTTTTAAAAAAATTTTTGGCCATATCTTTAAATTCATGGGGGAGGGGAATGTCTCATACTCCAGCCCTCCTGAGCTTAGACCCTCTGTGAGACGTGTCACCATTTCTTGGACACCATATGAGACATTCCCCCTCAGATTAGAGATGCTCAACCTGCATCAACATATCTAAAGCCTGCATCTGGCTACTCTGGGGCGAGTCCTGTTTACAGTGCCCATTCCTGGAGCTTGCCTCTTTTTGCCTTTTGTTTGATTACGTGATGTATTACTTTTCCCAACAGGCCAGTGCTAGCATATTGGAAGAGTGACTTAATAAGGTGGCAACCTTGATGCTATGCTCCTAATCCAACCTTATTTGCCTCATTTACTATTTCCATTATTGTGGTAGCCCTCCATTCCAGCCAGAGCAGCCCCTCACCATACTCCAGTCACACCATCCCCATTTCTGCTCTTGTCTGTGCCTTTGTCCATCTAAAATTCCCTTATTTCACTCTGCCTGTGGGAGTCCTGTGAATCTCTCCAAAGCCAACTCAGTTCATCTTTCTGCTTGAAACCTTCCCTGAATAGACCAGGTGCAGTGGCTCACGCCTGTAATCCCAGCACTTTGGGAGGCCAAGGCGGGCAGATCACGAGGTCAGGAGATCGAGACCATCCTGGCTAACACAGTGAAAGCCTGTCTCTACTAAAAATACAAAAAAAATTAGCTGGGTGTGGTGGCAGGCTCGTGTAGTGACAGCTACTTGTGAGGCTGAGGCAGGAGAATGGCGTGAACCTGGGAGGTGGAGCATGCAGTGAGCCAAGATCAGGCCGCTGCACTCCAGCCTGGGGAACAGAGTGAGACCCGGTCTCAAAAACAGCCACCACTGAAAACTATCTTGGGATTTGAATAGGATTACCTTAAATTTGTAGATTAACTTGAGAATTGACATCTGTACGACATTCTAGGAACACCGTATTTCATGTCATGTATTCATTTCTTGTTAATGTCTTTCAGAAGAGTTTTAGGGTTTTCATCATATAGATCTCACACGTCTTTTGTTAGATAACAGATCTTTGTATTTTTGTTCCTAAATACTTCAGACATTTGTATTGCCATTGTAAATGGGATCTTTCTTCCATTTTCTAGTTAGTTATTGGTGGCACATCTGAAAGGTATTTGAGGTTTGTGTGCTGCTCTCTTGATTTTGTATCTAGCCACCATACTGAATTCTCATATCACTTCCAGTAAAATCTTAGTTGATTCTCTTAGTCTTCTTTGGCTAACATTTATTATTTTATATGCAAATAATGATAGTTTTGTCTCTTCCTTTTCAATACTTACACTCTTTCCTTCCTTTCCTTTCTTTTTTTTTTCTTCCTCAGGGCTTTGTTGTCACCCAGACTGGAGAGCAATGGTGTGATCTAGCTCACTGTAACCTCAAACTCCTGGGCTTAAGGGATCCTCCTGCCTCAGCTTCCAGAGTGGCTGGGACTACAGACAGGCAGAGAATTTTAAAACTTTTGTTCTAGAGACAAGATCTCGCTATGTTGCCCAGGCTGGTTTTCCTGCCACTTTAGAGCAGGTTTCTTTTTCTTTTCATACTTTTAAGAGTTTTTTAAATTAGGAATTGTCCGTTGAATGTTAGCTAAAACAGTCAATAAAATGCAGTAAGTGCCAGCTGCATGCAAGACCCGAAGTTAGACACAGTCAGCCCTCTTCATCAGCAAGTCCACATCTTCAGATTCAACTAGATGAGGCTGAATATTTGAAAAAAGAAACAATAAAAATACAAATAGTACAGTATAACAACTGTTGCCTGTTATACAATATCTATACATTTTATTAGTGATGACCTAAAGTACATGGGACCAGGCACGGTGACTCACACTTGTAATCCCAACACTTTGGGAGAACAACCTGAGCAGCATAGTGAGACTTTGTCTTTAATAAAAATAAAAATAGAAAAATCAGCCAGGTGTAGTGGTATACACCTGTAGTCCCAGCTACTCAAGAGGCTGAGGTGGGCAGATCACTGGAGCCCAGGAGGTTGAGGCTGCAGTGAGCTGTGATTGTGACACTGCACTCCAGCCTGAGTGACAAAGGGTGATCCTGTCTCTAAGTAAATAAAGTATATGGGAGGTGTGTGTTTTGGTTATATGCAAATACTGCACCATTATATGTAAGGGATTGAGCATCCACAGATTCTGGTATGGTGTTGGGGCGGTATCCTAGAACCAGTCCCCTGCAAGGTAGCAAGGATGACTGAACTGTGGAAGAATCAAAGCACTGTTAAACAGCATACAATTCCTGTCTTCAAATAAGTTATCTCATCAGGTAGATGAGACTTAAAATGAATAAAAGGAATGAATACGCATTTGGAGATAGTGGTTGTTGTGATAGATAACCTTAATTCTGTTTTCTCCCAAAATAGATTCTTGCCCACAAAAGGGCATCAAAGAAACATGAAGAAGACTCATCAGTGTGAGACCCCTGAGCCCAAGTTAAGGCATCTGGATGGCCTGGAGCCACGTTTTTAAAATTTTATTATTAAGTATTTTTTTTTTTTACTTAAATCAACGATTACTTTGTGGTTGTGTTCCTCAAAACGAGGATTTTTTAACAATAAAAATAGCTTGTTAAATCATTTTTAATGGTAATTAATTGGTTCCTGAAGATTTGACTAAAGAGAAAACTAGGCCAATCTAAGCAGAGTCCAAATGAAGTAGAAAGTCCATAGAGAATGGGCAAAAAGGTGTGAGTCACCAAGACTGGCCAAAAGAAGTTAAGTGTTAAAATCAAAAAGAAAATTCACCAAGCCATTTTGCATATTTTTCTGGAAAGATACAGATACACACACACACACACACACACACACACACACACACACACACATAGAGAGAGAGAGAGAGAGAAAGATATCTGGACTAGACACCTTATACTATCAGTTGGTTATAACTTTGTTGCAGAAAGGACAAAGGGAACTGATTAGAGTTAAGGTACATATATATGTGTATATATATATATGTGTGTATATATATGTTTATATATTTTCCCAATTCCTCATACCACCCCTTATTTTTATTGAGATATAATTTATACACCATAAATTCACCCTTTTAAATAAGTGCAGAATTTAGTGGGTTTTAGTATAGTATTCACAAGGCTGTACAGCCATCACCACTATTTAATTCCAGAACATTTTCAGCACCCCAGAAAGAAGTCCCAGAATCACTGGCCCTACTCCCCATTTCCTCTCCTATTTCCTGGCAAGTATTTAGTTACTTCCTATGAATTTGCCCATTTGGGACATTTCATATAAATGAAATCATACAGTACATGATTTCACTAAATAAGACTTTTGTGTATGGCTTCAAACAATTTTTAAAAATTGAGGTAAAGTAGGAATAACATAAGATTTACACTCTAACCACTGTCCCCTCTCCCCACATTTTTTTTTTTTTTGAGACCGAGTCTTGCTCAGTCGCCCAGGCTGGAGTGCAGTGGTGTGACCTTGGCTCCCTGCAAGCTCCACCTCCTGGGTTCACGCCATTCTCCTGCCTCAGCCTCCCGAGTAGCTGGGACTACAGTTGCCCGCCACCACACCCAGCTAATTTTTTTTTTGTATTTTTCGTAGAGACAGGGTTTCACCATGTTAGCTCCCACCTTTTTTTTGAGACAGGGTCTCACTCTGTCTTCCTGGCTGGAGTGCAGTGATGTGATCATGACTCACTGCAACCTCAACCTCCCCGGGCTCAGGTGATCCTCCCACCTCAGTCTCACAAGTAACTGGGACCACAGGCACACACCAAATCGGGCTAATTTTTGCATTGTTTGTAGAGACAGGATTTCGCTATGTTGCCCAGGCTGGTCTCGAACTCCTGGACTCAAGTGATCCTCCCACCTCGGCCTGCCAAAGTGCTGGTATTACCAGCATGAGCTACCACACCTGACTGTCTCTAACCACTTTTAAGTGTACAATCCTGTAGTGTTAAGTATACTCACACTGTTGTACCACAAATCTCCAGAACTTTTTCATCTTCCCAAATTGAAACTCTGTACCTATTAAACACTAGCTCCCCATTCTCTCCTTCTCCCAGCCCACAGTAACCGCCCTTCTACTTTCTGTCTTTATGAATCTGACCACTCTAACTAAGTACCTCATATGAGTGGAATCACACAGTATTTGTCCTTTGGTGACTGGTTTATTTCACTTAGCATAATACCCTCAAGGGTTCTCCATGTTGTAACATGCGTCAGAATTTCCTTCAAGGCTGAATAATATATCTGTTCTATAGATCAATGACATTTGCGTTATCCATTCATCAATTAATGCACATGTAGGTTGTTTCCACCTTTTGGTCATTGAGAATAATGCTGCTGTATACATACGTGTATGCGTTTCTGCATGACCATTTGTTTGCAATTCTTTTGACTATGTATGTATGAATAGAATTACTGCGTCATACAGTAGCTCTAAGTTTAACTTTTTGAGTAACTGCCAAAGTATTTTCCACAGTGTTACACCGTTTTACTTTCCGCTAACGATATATAATGGTTCCAATCTCTCCAAATCCTCCCCAACATTTTTTATTTTTATTTTTATTTTTTAAACAATTACAGCCATGCTAGTGAATGTGAAGTGGCATCTCATTGTGGTTTGGGTTTTAATTTGATTTCAATTTTTAAAATCAAAAGAATATACTTGGTCTGAGGTGGTGGCTCACGCCTGTAATCCCAGCATCTTGGGGAGCCAAGGTGGGTGGAACACCTGAGTTTAGGATTTCAAGACCAGCCGGCCAACATGGTGAAACCCCCTCTCTACTAAAAATACAAAAATTAGCTGGGTGTGGTGGCAGGTGCCTGTAACCCCAGCTACTCAGGAGGCTGAAGCAGGAGAATCACTTGACCCAGGAGGTGGAGGTTGCCATGAGTTGGAATCGCACCACTGCACTCCAGCCTGAGAGGAGACGCTGTCCAGAAAAAGAAAAAAAAAGTATATATATATGTACACACACACACACAATTTTATATATATATATATATATATATATATATATATACACACACACTTTTCTAGTATAATAAAATTATTTTACAAAAGAAGTCCATTACTAACACACACTTGCATGCAAAGCACAAGACACATCTAAGGGCCGGGCGTAGTGGCTCATGCCTGTAACCCCAGCACTTTGGGAGGCCGAGGCGGGCAGATCACTTGAGGTCAGGAGTTCAAGACCAGCCTGGCCAACACAGTGAAACCCCGTCTCTACTAAAAATACAAAAATTAGCCAGGCATGCTGGTGGGCACCTGTAATCCCAGCTGCTCAGGAGGCTGAGGCAGGAGAATCGCTTGAGCCCGGGAGGTGGAGGTTGCAATGAGCCAAGATCCCACCATTGCACTCCAACCTAGGTGACAGCAAGACTCCGTCTCAAAAAAAAAAGAAAGAAAAGTACTAAAATTAAGTTGCCAAGAATTTACATGTAGTCCTTTCTACATATACGACATAAATACCTGACACTTCATTCATTCCCTTCATTCTCCAGCCAGCCTCCCCCGGAGAAGTCTGGCAATGATTCTGACCATCGGGCACAAGAAATTACCTTTTTCCAGTTTATGTTAGGACAACCTACATGGGTTTACATTTGGCTTAATATAATACTACCCTACTTCTCCAATAAGTACTAAGCATTTATTAAAAAAATGGAAACTTTTCAATTCAACCACTTCTACTACCCTAGTCTCTCTGAGAAAGACATGACATGCCTTACATCCTTTTCCTTCTTTTCCTTTTTTTTTTTTTTTGAGACGGAGTCTCACTCTGTCGCCCAGGTTGGACTGCAGGGGCGGGATGTCGGCTCACTGCAAGCTCCGCTTCCCGGGTTCACGCCGTTCTCCTGCCTCAGCCTCCAGAGTAGCTGGGAATACAGGCACCCGCCACCACGCCCAGCTAATTTTTTTTTTTTTTGTATTTTTAGTAGAGACGGGGTTTCACCGTGTTAGCCAGGATGGTCTCAATCTCCTGACATGATCTGCCCACCTTGGCCTCCCAAAGTGCTGGGATTATAGGTGTGAGCCACCGCGCCTGGCTCTTTTTTTTTTTTTCTTGAGACAGGGTCTCGCTCCGTTGCCAGGCTGGAGTGGAGTGCAGTGGTGCGATTTCGGTTCAGTGCAACCTCCAACTCCCTGGTTCAAGTGATTCTCCTGCCTCAGCTTCCCGAGTAGCTGGGATTACAGGCACGCACCACCACGTCCAGGTAATTTTTTTTTTTTTTTAAGAGATGGGAGTTTTGCTTTTGTTGCCCAGGCTGGTGTGCAGTGGCATGATCTCAGCTCACTGCAACCTCCGCCTCCCGGGTTCAAGCAATTCTCCTGCTTCAGCCTCCCAAGTAGCTGGGATTACAGATGCCCGCCACCATGCCCGGCCAATTTTTAGTTGAGACAGGGTTTCTCCGTGTTGGTCAGGCTGTTCTCAAAACTCCTGACCTCAAGTGATCCGCCCGCCTCTGCCTCCCAAAGTGCTGGGATTACAGGTGTGAGCTTGGCCCCACGCCCAGGTAATTTTTGTATTTTTAGTAGAGACGTGGTTTCAGCATGTTGGCCAGGATGGTCTCGATCTCCTGACCTCGTCATCTGCCCGCCTCGGCCTCCCAAAGTGCTGGGATTACAGGCATGGGCCACTGCGCCTGGCCTGCCATCGTTTTTCATAACCCAAATAGCTTCTACCTGCTCTTCTAGTGTGCTATCACTAGTGGCCATTCTTCTGTTCATCTATTGAATATCTGTGCTAGCACTTTTCCCAAGCACTAGGAATGGGAAGTCGTGTAAGACTAATATCCTGCTTCAAGGATTCTCCCAGTGCTTATAGGTCAAAACTGCAGTCATTTACATCTTCCTTCTCTCCCTAAATAAGCATCTATCCCTTTGGTAGACTTGCTACTTGCTACTCCAGAGAAAAAGTGAAGTTATACAGGTATCAGAATAGAAGTTTTTTATATTTTGACACATAAATTTATGAATTGCCTGAAGTACCTAGAATGTAATGGGACTAATAAATCTTAGCTCCTTTCTTTATTAATCCAACTAAGATTTTCTACTGAGTGGGTTGTCTAAATTATACCTATTTCTCTTCTTATTTGGGGAGTAGATTCTTCTGTCAGGCCTTGTAGGGGAAGGATCATAGTTGCTATATGGGTAGTTAAGATTACAGAGCCTCATTTATTCTTTAAAGACTTACTTAGCATCTAATATGGCTCATACATTAATGCATAGAAGTGGCACAGAAAGGTCAATTTTTAAATTTAATTTTATTTATTTATTTTGAGACAGAGTCTTGCTCTGTCCCCCAGGCTGGAAGGATCTCGGCTCATGGCAACCTCCACCTCCCCGGTTCAAGCGATTCTCCTGCCTCAGCCTCCCAAGTAGCTGGGACTACAGACACCCACCACCACACCCGGCTAATTCTATGTTGGTGTTTTTTTTGTTTCTGTTTTTGTTTTTGGGAGAGACTGTGTTTCACCATGTTGGTCAGTCTGGTCTTGAATTCCTGACCTTAAGTGATCCACCCACCTTGGTTTCCCAAAGTGCTAGGATTATAGGCATGAGCCACCATGCCCAGCCAACAACACAAAAGATTAACATGTCTTGCTAGTGAATTTTTTTTTTTGTTTTTTGAGACGGAGTCTCACACTGTCACCTGGGCTGGTGTGCAGTGGCATGATCTCGGCTCACTGCAACCTCCACCTCCCAGATTCAAGCGATTTTCCTATCTCAGCCTCCCAAGTAGCTAGGATTGCAGGCGCCCACCACCACACCCAGCTATTTTTTGTGTTTTTAGTAGAGATGGGATTTCACTATGTTGGCCAGGCTGGTCTTGAACTCCTGACCTCGTGATTTGCCTGCCTCGGCCTCCCAAAGTGCTGGGATTAGAGGCGTGATCCACCGCGCCTGGCCTCTGGCTAGTGATTTTTAAAGAGCACTAGGGATGTAGACTGAAGGATTTATTATTTGTAAAGAGTTTAGAACAATGCCTGGTACATGGTAGTCACATAAATTATGTCATTAAGACCAAAATTTTCAGCCAGCCACGGTGGCTCACGCCTGTAATCCCAGCACTTTGGGAGGCCAAGGTGGGAGGATTGCTGGAAACCAAGAGTCAAGACCCACCTGGGCAACCAATTATCTTTACAAAAAATTAAAAATAAAAAAAATTAGCCAGTCACGGTGGCATGCACCTGTAGTCCCGGCTACTCAGGAGGCTGAGGTGGGAGGATGGCTTGGGCCCAAGAATTTGAGGCTGCAGCGAGCTATGATCATGCCACTGTACTCCAGCCTCGGTGATGGAGTGAGACTTCATAATAAAAAAAAAAAAAAAGAAAGAAAATACCTAAATTTTCTCATCTCCTACTATAAATGTATGAAACTGGAACAGATTCATATATTACTAAAATAATTAATATATATCCAAGAGAATGACAGTTATTTATCTCTTACCATTTGTAGTAATGCACACAGCTTGATTCCGCTGCAGAGAGTCATATCCATCCTGTTTTTCTGCACACACTCCTATGCTGTCTCTTCTGTCTGGTTGTCCCACAGTTTCAACTCTGTAAATGAAGTAGAAAGGTCATTTCATACTTTTAAAAATATAACATGGCGGCCAGGCGCAGTGGCTCACGCCTGTAATCCCAGCACTTTGGGAGGCCAAGGAGGGTGGATAACGAGGTCAGGAGATCGAGACCACGGTGAAACCCCGTCTCTACTAAAAATACAAAAAATTAGCCGGGCGCGGTGGCGGGCACCTGTAGTCCCAGCTACTCCGGAGGCTGAGGCAGGAGAATGGCGTGAACCCGGGAGGCGGAGCTTGCAGTGAGCCAAGATCGCGCCACTGCACTCCAGCCTGGGCGACAGCGAGACTCCGTCTCAAAAAAATAAATAAATAAATAAAATTAAAATATAACATCAATGATACCTAATAGCCACTAGCTTAAAAAGAGCAATCTCACCACAATTGTTTTTTTCTAAATGGTAACAGCAACCATGATTGAGTTCTTGCTATACTCCAGGCACTGTTCTAATTATTTTATATCTATCTATCATTCATACAGCAATCTATGAGGTAGGTGCTTTTTCTTTTTTTTGAGACAGAGTCTCGCTCTGTCACCCAGGCTGAAGTGCAGTGGCGTGATCTTGGCTCACTGCAACCTCCACCTCCCAGGTTCAAGCAGTTCTCTGCTTCAGCCTCCCAAGTAGCTAGGATTACAGGCACCTGCCACCACACCTGGCTAAGTTTTGTATTTTTAATAGAGATGGGGTTTCACCATCTTGGCCAAGCTGGTCTTGAACTCCTGACCTTGTGATCCACCCGCCTCGGCCTCCCAAAGTGCTGGGATTATAGGCGTGAGCCACTGCGCCCAGCCAGTGCTATTTTTAACATACCCATTTTATAGGTGAGGAAAATGAGGCACGAAAAGAAAAAAAGATTAAAAATGGCTAAATAACCTGATCCTGATTACCTGGCTGATGACTGGTGGAACCAGGACTCAAACCCGGGCATTCTGACTCTAGAATCTATCTATCTATCTATCTATCTATCTATCTATCTTTTTGAAATGGAGTTTCATCCTTGTTGCCCAGGTTGGAGTGCAATAGCACGATCTCAGCTCACTGCAACCTCTGCCCCCGGGTTCAAGTGATTCTCCTGCCTCAGCCTCCTGAGTAGCTGGGATTACAGAGATGCACCACCACGCCCGGCTAGTTTTGTATTTTTAGTAGAGATGGGGTTTCACCATGTTGGTCAGGCTGGTCTCGAACTCCTGATCTCAGGTGATCCGCCTGCCTCGGCTTCCCAAAGTGCTGGGATTAGAGGCGTGAGCCACCGCACCTGGCCAAATTTTGTATTTTTAGTAGAGACAGGGTTTCACCATGTTGCTCAAGCTGGTCTTGGAACTCCTGACCTCAGGTGATCCACCCTCCTTGGCCCCCCAAAGTGCTGGGATTACAGGAGTGAGCCACCGTGCCCAGCCTAGAATCTATATTCTTAACCATTTGTAGCCATGATGGCACACTTCTATTTTATAGTCTAGCTCTAGACACATAGAAAGTTTGTCATAGTTGACATTATAATTTATGTAACTATTGCTGCCAGCGCCTAAATCTTCCATAGAAGAATTTGCAATGATTTGATTACATTTGTTAAGTATATAAAGCATTTAAAAAAAACTATTATAATCCTAAAAAAACCCACTATGGTTATGAAAACACTATTCAAGCTTGAAGAACTTTCTGCGTGGCAAGTTTAAGCTTTTCCTTTTGTGTTTTCATTTCGGATGTCAATACTTCGTGTGCTCTTGAAATAGGAAACGTACAGATCCCTATTGCCAGACACATCATTCTCTCCATCCAGAAAGCCAACTTTGCAAGGACAAAAAAAAAAAAAAATTAGTGTGAAACAGAATGTGGCTTTTCCAAAGACAGATGTGATTATTTATAGTCAATGTGGCCTCAAAATGTCATTGATTGTGAAATGGCAAACATGCAGGATCATAATAAATATTTGGGTACGTTTCTGAAGTGATTTCATATCTGAGCAGTCTAAAGAAGTATGGGGAGGAGGGGCCGGGCGTAGTGGCTCATGCCTGTAATCCCAGCACTTTAGGAGGCTGAGGCAGGAGGATCACGAGGTCAGGAGATCGAGACCATCCTGGCTAACATGGTGAAACCTCATCTCTACTAAAAATACAAAAAATTAGCCAGGTGTGGTGGTGCGCGCCTGTAATCTCAGCTACTCAGGAGGCTGAGGCAGGAGAATCACTTGAACCTGGGAGGCGGAGGTTGCAGTGAGCCGGGATTATGCCACTGCACTCCAGCCTGGCAAGAGAGTGAGACTCCGTTTCAAAGAAAAAAAAAAACACAAAACAAAACAAAAAGGCAAAGACAAAAAAGCCAAGGAAGGAGAACATATGTTCGAGACCAGCCTGACCAACATGGTGAAACCCCGTCTCTACTAAAAATACAAAACTGGCCAGGCATGGTGGTGCATGCCTGTAATCCCAGCTACCTGGGAGGCTGAGGCAGGAGAATGGCTTGAATCCGGGAGGCGGAGGTTGCAGTGAGCCCAGACTGGGCCATTGCACCCCAGCCTGGGCAACAAAAGCAAAATTCCGCTTCAAAACAAAAAAAGAAAAAGAAAAAAGAGAGATACACAATGGAAGGACACTCCACACACATTTAAGGCAGCAGAAATGAGGAGTCTAATAGGAATACTGCTATTTTTATAAGTCTGAGAACCATCGTTCCAAAATAACTTAATGTAGAAGTCTATTAGATTCACAACAGGACTTACTCATTCCACATTAGAAAAAAAGGTACAAATACTAAAACTGAACAAATAAAGGCATTTTCTTCTACTGTATTAAAGTAACCCAAGAAAACATACTCAAGGCATAATCATTCCTAAAACAGACTGGCACAAAACTTGTACCACGAGAGAATACATCTTGTAAGAGTAATTTTTTTCTTTTTTTTGAGACAGACTCTCGCTCTGTGGCCCAGGCTGAAGTGCAATGATGTGATATCAGCTCACCACAACCTCCGCCTCCCAGATTCTCCTGACTCAGCCTCCCGAGTAGCTGGAATTACAGGCATGCACCATGATCCCCAGTTTCGCCATGTTGGCCTGGCTGGTTTCCAACTCTTGACCGCAAGTGATCTGCCCGCCTGGGCCTCCCAAAGTGCTGGGATAACAGGTGAGACCCACCACACCGGCGGCCTCTTAGATTTCTTAGAACTCTTAAGAGTTTAGATTCCAGAGGGTTACATTTTTAAACATTTTTTTGGCTGCTGGAAAACCTATGACAGCCAATCAAATCAAAATTTTGGTGGCACAATTTTAACTATGAAACAGGAAGAAAGAGATTATTGCTTAGGATGTTTTCTAAAAGCTTTTTTCCTCAGAAAAAATGCCAGGTGCAGTGGCTCACATCTGTAATCCCAGCACTTTAGGATCCCAGGCAGGTGGATCACTTGAGGTCAGGAGTTTGAGACCAGTCTGGCCAACATGGTGAAGTCCTAGCTCTACTTAAAAAAAAAAAAAAAAAAATTAGCTGGGCATGATAGCGTATGCCTGTAATCCCAGCTACTCGGGAGGCTGAGACAGGAGAGTCGCTTGAACCCAGGAGGCAGAGGTTGCAGTGAGCCGAGATCATGCCACTGCACTCCAGCCTGGGCCACAGAGCGAGACTCCGTCTCAAAAAAAAAAAAAAAGAAAGAAAGAAAAGCATGAAGTTCCTAAATAAAGGCTCTCATCATTTTTAACAGATATGACTTTATCTCCTTACCTAACTCTGGAGGGAATACAAGACCTACCTGTATCATTTAACATGCTAACAGGTTAAACAAAGGTTTATATCCTTGCGCCCATTAGTCACAACTTTTCAGATTTCAGTTAAAGATGAGCCATCTGAAATAGCAAAAAATCCAATCTCCAAACTGAGCTGAACCAAAGCTAACTAGAATAATTCTTCCTAAGATTACTAGTATGTAGTGACTCAGATATTGGAAATCACCAAACAATGAAAAAACGGCTTAGAAGCCACTGTGCTCCCACCCGCAAGTTTTAATAAAAAAAAAAAAGAAAGAAAATCTCGTTTAACTACATGAAGTTTTTCTCATGACAACCTTGTTGATATGTATGAAGTATGCCAGAAAGAAATTTTCTTTTTAAATAGTAGATATTTAAGAAAAATGTAAACATTATAGAATAAATTTATTAAAGGACTCCTAGCGCTTTTATTATTTAGGGCTGCTTATACTAACCCTACTTCTAAAAGACTCAGCAAAACTTGAGTCCTGATAAATCCAGCTTTTCAATTACAAAAAAATTACTCAACACATTTGGCCTTCTCTTGCGCCCTCTTCTGGATAAAAACTGTTCCTCTTTAGGTTTGTGAGTAATGGATTACCAAAGCCTACCTCAACATGTTACAGATAAATTTCAAAAACACTGTTATGTTTTCTTGGTTATTACCATTATGCATGGCAAAGCAACAGTACTGTGACCAAACCATACACTCGCCCCAAATTGTTTACATTCTGTCAAAACTGCTAATTCCAGTTTCCTCCCCTTTATCCACCCCTTCCAAGATAAGAAATATTTGGAGGAATACCACCTTGAATGGTTCACGGGTTGCTTCTTTATGTAGAGAGAAGTCTGGCAAGAGTACATTAACCTGACCGATGAGATACAATTTTTCAATCTCAACACCAATATTGCCTTATGCAGCCATAATATGGTAGTATTTTCTCATCTTTTGAACAAGATCTAATGCTAAAAAATCTAGTTATATAGTCCCTGTTTTTAAACTGTTCCAAATCTTTAGGATTAAACACCTAACTCGTGTGTATGTGTTCACTTCTATTGCATACTATCAGGTCCCTACAAAGTCCCAAAATGGAAAATCTAACATTCTAATTTTAGTCTTCAAGTTACAATCTGCAATAAAAAAGCACTTAGTTTTTCTCCAGCTCTCAACAATTCCTTCTATCAAATTTGATACGCTGGGTTTAAGATACGCTTTCTTACGCTTCATTTCTCTTTGATTTATAAAGAGCCCTTATTTTTTACAATCTCCGTGGGTTATAAACTTTTAAGCTCACTTCTCGTGAAATACTTTCTTACATGACTTTTACCCTCAATTTCTCGTTTGTTAAGATTAGTTTGGGGATCAATATCGATTTTAAAATACGGAAAATACCTTTCTTTTTAACATGGAGAGAAGCCTCATCCTAGTAATCTAACCTCATGGATGAGCCACTTGGGTTCACCCTTAAGGACAAGAAAGAGGGGTCAAAAAGCTCGCACTCTTCCCCATCCTAACATTTTTTAAAATCCCTCACCTCAAAGACACTACCCAAGCTCAGAAGGTAAGTGCTGGGTGGGGAGGGGAATGGAACAAGGTTTTTGGATTTTTTTTTTTTTTTTTTTTTGTAGAAAATGAGGTGCTAGAAGGAAAAGGCCCAAGTGAAAGCCTCAGAGGCGGAGTCGTGAGCGAACCTGGCACGAGAAGAGGTTCCTGTGGCAGAGAAACTCTTGACTGGGGAGCTGGGTTCCCGCTGGGTACCCCACCTGGCCTCAGGCACCGCCTCTACCCAAAATGAATCCCCCCGCCGCCCCCCCCAGGCCTCCTGCCCCTAGGAGAGCCACGGCCGCCGCCCGCGGCCTCCTTCCCCCTCAGCTCCGCTTCAAGGCCGGCTCCCCGCCCCGACTGCCCGCGCCCCCCGCCGCACCCGGGAGCGGGAAACAAGGCCGCTGGCGCGCTGGGCCCTGCGCAGCCCGCTCCGTCCTGGCCTCTTCCCTCCCCCACCCCAACCGCCCCCGCCGCTCACCCCAACCGCCCCCGCCGCTCACCCCAACCGCCCCGCCGCTCACCCCAACCGCCCCGCCGCTCACCCCAACCGCCCCGCCGCTCACCCCAACCGCCCCCGCCCTCACCCCAACCGCCCCCCCCCGCCCCTCACCCCAACCGCCCCCGCCCTCACCCCAACCGCCCCCGCCGCTCACCCCAACCGCCCCGCCGCTCACCCCAACCGCCCGCGCCCCTCACCCCAACCGCCCCCGCCCCTCACCCCAGGGACCCGCCCGGGGCCGCGCGCCGCCACCGGGTTACACAACCCCGGCCGGCGACAGGGGGAGAGGCGGCCGCGGAGCGGGGGGCGCCGGAGCCCCCGCAGTGCAGGGGGCGAGGCTGCGGCCGGTGGTGATCCCGGGTCACCCGGCTCCGCCGCCCCACGTGGCCCTCGACACCCTTCCCCCTCCGCTCCTCAGTGGGCCGGAGTCGGTGACAGGAAGCGGCCCTGGGAGGAAGAGAGAACATTCCAGCCGCGCCGGCTCTGGGGGGAGCGGGCGCGGGGCGTCGGCCTCGGGAGGAGCCGCGGGACAAGACTGTGGGGTCCGGTGCCCAAAAAGGGCGTTTAGTGGTGGAAATGACCCGAGAGATGAGGGGTCCCAAGAGCCCCCACCCCGAGACGGGGAGCCCCCAGGCACAGGTGGGCTTGGGGTGGCGGGTGAGGGGCACTTCCTCAACTCGGCCTACCTACTCCTCGCCGCCTGCAAAAGGGTCTCGCGACACCATCCGAGTCGGGATTTCACTAGGCCTTCCTGAGTTACACCTCGAGGGATTTTTTTTTGGGGGGTAGGTATACCCCATCTCAGGGCCCCCAAATTGAGGTAACTCCAGGGACGCAGGGAGGTGAATGGGAAAAGAATAATGAGGTTGGACTTGCAAGGCCGACCCAGCGGGTCTCCCTTCAGCCGGGGCCAGGAAGGTCACGCTGGCCTGGCTGGGCCTCTCCCATGCTGGAGGGAAGGAGAGGGCGCTGCAAACCCCATTGCTCAGCCCGAGCTCTAGAATGAAAGGGGCATCCCCAGAGCCGGAGGGGACACACACACACACCCCGACCCGGTCCGCGCTTTTCGGATCCAGCCCCACCCCCATCTCCCCTGTCCTCCACCCCCAACCCCCTTCCCCCACCCATCCTCCCTCCCAGACCTGTTTTCTTCTTCGGCGTTTCCTGGTGCTGCTGGAGGGTGTGTTTCTGCTCCTGTTTCAGCGGCTTTGGCTGGGCCTTGGGGCTGCCGTCGGCTCCATGCTGCAGGTATTGGTGAGGCTGCTGGTGGTGATGGTGGTGGTGGTTGTGGTTGTGGTTGTAGAAATAATAATGGTGGTGGTGGTGCGGCTGCTGCTGCTGCTGAGGGTGATGGTGCTGAGGCTGTGGCTGGCCGGGCCTCCATTGAAAGCGGCTGGGACTCCCTGGCTGAGGCTGCGGGCTGCTGCACCGTCCCGATCTGAGACCGTTTCTCAAGGCTCGCTCAGTATATCTGAGCGCGCCTCGCCAGCGCACTGGTTAACCGAGCGATTCTGCGAGATTGGCAGCCGCGCTCCAACAATCAGGAGCCACGCTGTGCCGCAAGCCCCGCCCCCAGCTCAAACCCTCTTTCCTTCCCCTTCGCCGCTGCAGCCTAGCCAAGGCCACTTACCCTGTGCAACAGGGCCGGGCCTTCAACCTCAGCACTATGGCTCTCTCTTCTGTCGCTTTTTCTCCTTCACCACGCAGTTTGTGAACAGCACTTTCTACACTCCTCGCCGGCAAGCAAGCTCGTGTCGAGGGTAGCACATTCCAGTGGCGATTCCACTGGCGCTGTGAGCCATCTGCTGGCTTTGCACCTCTTAGAATCTGGTGTTTTTTTGTTTTATTTTGTTTTTATCCTTTTCCGGGTAACCAGAAAGGGAAGCTCAATTCCCTTAACCCTGAGACCACTAAAGGGGCAATACAAAAAGAGGAAATAAATACATTTTTAAGCATACAAGAGCTTCACAATCCAGTAGATCATTTTGTATTCTGGATTCATTTTGCTTTGTATTCATATGCTAATCTCTTCCTTTCCACGAAGGGATTATAGGCTCCCACAATGGGGTATCTGTGTAATTTTCTAAAAGGGCACAAAGGGTTTAAATCATTATTTCTTTGTAGTTGGAGGCAAGGGAGAACGGGAGGAGTGAAAATTTACGCTGAAGGTTTTTTTTGGGGTTTTTTTTTTTTAATTAAATTCTGCAGGTGAGGTCAACTGTGGAACCAAAATAGATTTTAGAATGAGAAATTTCAACAGCAAAGGAAAGGGAGAAAGAGCACTTAAAAGTTATTAAGTGGGGGGTTTTTTTGGCACTTATGGAAAAATTGAAATTAAAAGAAATATTTTGTAGCGTTTTGTAGTGTAGATTTAACTTATCCTGCATTACCGCATCACAGTATGATTTTCAAAAGCAAATGTTAGAGCCATGATAGTGGTTACTCAGGAAGGAAGAGGGTTGTGATGGGGAGGGACACAGGTTACTCTGATAATATTTCATTTTGGGGGCTAGGTGGTGATTATACATACATTTGCTTGGTAATTATTTGTTAAACTGAATATGCAGGTAAAATGCACTTTTCCCAATGTATGTTATAGATTGGGGGATTTTTTTAATTGTAAAATATTCATAATATAAAATTTACCATCTTAATATTAAGTGTACGGTTCAGGTGCATTAGGTACATTCGTATTGTTGTAGAACCATGACCATCATCTATCTCCAGAACTTTTTCATCATTCCAAACTGAAACTTCATACCCAATAAAAATAAATGTCCTTTCCCTCCTCCTTCCATCCCTTGATAACCACTGTTCTGTTTTCTGTCTCTACGAACTTGACTATTCTAGGTACCTCATATAAGTGGGATTGTACTGTATTTGTCTTTTGGTGACTAGCTTTTTTGCATAATGTCTTCAGAGTAGCATACATCAGTATTTTCCTCTTTTTTAAGGCTAATATTCCATTATACGTATATACCACATTTTGTTCATTCACACAGCAACGGACATATGGACTGTTTCCTCAATGTATGTTACGTTTTTGAATTTTTAAAATGTGGCTTGAATTCCTACAACAGGACATTAAAGGAACAAGAAGCTTAAAAGCGGCCGGGCGCGGTGGCTCACGCTTGTAATCCCAGCACTTTGGGAGGCCGAGGCGGGTGGATCACGAGGTCAGGAGATCGAGACCACGGTGAAACCCTGTCTCTACTAAAAATACAAAAAATTAGCCGGGCGTGGTGGCGGGCGCCTGTAGTCCCAGCTACTCTGAGAGGCTGAGGCAGGAGAATGGCCTGAACCCGGGAAGCGGAGCTTGCAGTGAGCCGAGATTGCGCCACTGCACTCCAGCCTGGGCGACAGAGCAAGACTCTGTCTCAAAAAAAAAAAAAAAAAAAAAAAAAAAAAAAATATATATATATATATATATATAAATTGGGATTTGCCATGAATGTGAAATATTCCATTATAATAATGCCCTAGGCCGGGTGTGGTGGCACACTCCTGTAATCCCAGCACTTTGGGAGGCCAAGGAGGGCGGATCACGAGGTCAGGAGATCGAGACCATCCTGGCCAACATGGTGAAACCCCGTCTCTACTAAAAATACAAAAATTAGCTGGGCACAGTGGCACGTGCCTGTAATCCCAGCTACTCAGGAGGCTGAGGCAGGAGGAAAGGCAACCTCTGGGGTGTCCCGGGTGTCAGGGATCTGGGAGGCAGGTGGGGCAGTCCCTGCCCAGATTAGTCAGCCACTCGAGGAATGGGGCCACTCCTGCCTGACCTGCTGAGAGAAGGCAGGGAGTACTGGTAGGAGGAGTCACATTGTATGGGTGCCCACTGCCTAGAGGCTGCCAGTGGGCCTCATGGTGCACAGCCTCCTAGCCACCCAGGAGGTGACAAATTCTATGCTGAGCCAGAGGGAAAATTTTCCAGGAGTCAGGGCTGTCTACTGAAGTTTGAGCAGCACAGGGAAATGACGGGTCTCTCTCTGTCTTGTCAGGCATCAGGAATTCCTGTTCAAGACCTGTATTCTCTAGAGCCAGCATGCCCAGAGCACTGTGGAGTTAAGAACATGCTACCCCAAAATCTGCTGCTCTGGCTTATTGACTATTTTGAGTTAAAGGCATTTGAAAAATAGCAGGTGCAAGAAGATCATGTGAATCTTCCTTCTGCTTTTATTTTTTTTCTTAAGACAGGGTCTCACTCTGTCACCCAGGCTAGAGTGCAGTGGCAGATCATAGCTCACTGCAATCTTGACCTTCCCAGGCTCAGTTGATCCTCCCACTTCAGCCTCCTGAGTAGCTAGGACCACAGCTGCACCACCACACTCAGCTATTTTTAAAATTTTTTATAGTGATGAATGTCTCACCATGTTGCCCAGGCTGGTCTCGAATCCCTGACTCAAGCAATCCTCCTTCCTCAGCCACCCAAAGTGCAGGGATTACAGGTGTAAGCCACCATGCCTGGCCCCTTCTGCTGCTTTTTTTTTTTTTTTTTGAGACAGAGTCTTGCTCTGTTGTCCAGGCTGAAGTGCAGTGGCGCGATCTTGGCTCATTGCAACCTCCGCCTCCCGGGTTCAAGTGATTTTCCTGCCTCAGCCTCCTGAGTAGCTGGACTACAGGCGCATGACACCACGCCCAACGAATTTTTTGTATTTTTCGTAGAGACAAGGTTTCACTGTATTAGTCAGGATGGTCTTGATCTCCTGACCTCGTGATCCACCTGCCTCGGCCTCCCAACCTTCTGCTTCTTAAAAGCAATAGATGGCCAGGCGCGGTGGCTCATGCCTGTAATCCCAGCACTTTGGGAGGCCAAGGTGGGTGGGTTACCTGAGATCAGGAGTTCGAGACCAGCCTAACATGGTAAAACTCTGTCTCTACTAAAAATACAAAAATTAGCCTGGCGTGGTGTGCATGCCTGTAATCCCAGCTACTTGGGAGGCTGAGGCAGGATAATCACTTGAACCCCGGAAGCAAAGGTTGCAGTGAGCCGAGGTCATGCCACTGCACTCCAGCCTGGGCGACAAGAGCAAAACTATGTCTCAAAAAAAAAAAAAAAAGCAGTAGATGAAATTCCCATGTAAAAGACATCCCCTCTATACCAGAGGAAAACATCATTCTTATTATCAAGGATGGAAATTTGAGGCTGAGGTAAATCTATACAAACCAACCTCCTTAAACTAACCATTATCTTCCTAGTCACTTCTCTACCCAGTTAACTACCCTACCCCAAGCACAACAGCCTGCTCAGGTTTTCATAATTTACTACCCTTTGTCTAAGTCAGTCTTTGAGTGTTCAACTCTATACTTTTTTTTTTTGAGACAGTCTCACTGTGTTGCCCAGGCTGGAGTTCAGTGTTGCAATCTCTGCTCACTGCAACCTCTGCCTCCTGGGCTCGAGTGATTCTCCTGTCTCAGCCTCCCGAGTAGCTGGGACCACAGGTGTGCACCACAATGCCTGGCTAATTTTTTTTTTTTTTTTTTTAGTAGAGACGGGGGTTTCACATCACCATTTTGGTCAGGCTGGTCTTGAACTCCTGACCTCAAGTGATCTGCCTGCGTTGGCCTCCCAAAGTGCTGGGATTACAGGTGTGAGCCACAGTGCCTAGCTGAGTGTTCAATTCTAACTGCATCTTTCGGTCTCCATTTCCTTATGAAGCCTCCTGTGCCACATAAAAACTGTATTAAATAAATTTGGGTGTTTTTCTCCTGTTAATCTGTCTTATGTCAGTTTAATTCTGAGTCCCAGCCAAAAAACCCCAAGATGGTAAGGAATAAAATTTCGCCTCCTCTACAGCTGTAAATTCCAATGAAAACACTAATAGTGGCTGGGTGCGGTGATTCACAGTTGGCAATCCCTGCACTTTAGGAGGCCAAGGCAGGCGAGACGGGTGGATCGCTTGAGGTCAAGAGTTCAAGACCAGCCTGGCCAACATGGTGAAACCCCACATCTACCAAAAATACAAAAATTAGCCAGGCGTGCTGGTGAGCACCTGTAGTCCCAGCTACTCGGGAGACTGAGGTGGGAAAATCGCTTGAACCCAGAAGGTGGAGCTGAGATTATGTCACTGCACTCCAGCTTCGGCGACAGAGTGACTCTGTCTCAAAAAAAAAAAAAAAAAAAAAAGAAAAAGAAAGCACTAATAGTAACATCTACCACATTTGTCAAATGCACATTTTGTGGCAGGAACTGCTCGAGACTTTTTCCATCCACCCATCATCGCAGATCTCAGGACTGCCTTGCAAGGAACGCATGGTCTCAGTCCTGCTGTCAGAGCTGGAGAGGTGGAGATTCATCGGGAGAGAGGCTTCACTAAGGGAAGCCAGCCAGTAGGGAACACTGGCCCCTCCTAGGGGCATTGCCGTGGCAGCCCCCCAACCCCACTCACACTGCAGGATCCTGATGACCCTTTCACCCCCAGCCCCAGCCCCAGCCCTGAGAAAGCAGGGAGAATGGGCTGTGGCTCAGGCTGGATGTGAAATGGGAGCTCTGACCCAAGAGGACAAGGCAGGGCCAACTGGCTTCGGGGGACACAGTGGCCAAGGGCCACCACCCTCCTCTCACTCACCCACTGCACAGAGAGCCTGGTGTAGGAGGCACTCTCAGAAACTGGCTTGTGCAGCGATTCTGGAACATGTCTGAATGTCAGGCTCAGGGGAGCATTTTAAAAAATACAGACTCCTGGATACAGTGATTTGGGTTCTGTAGATCTGAGCTGAGGCGTGGAGGTGGAGGGGCAGGAATGTGCAGTTTGGAGCCTCTGACAGTTCTGATGCATAGACAAGTTTAAGAACCTGGGGTTGATACAACCCCCTCACCAAGAGTCAAGAAAACTAGAACTTAGATGACAGATGTGTTCTTGTATAGTAGGAAGTGACAGTCAAGATTCAGATTTGAACCCAGGTAGGCCTAGCCACCAACATTAGACTGCCCCTCTTGGGAGGAGAAGGCCAACTTCAACACCAACCATATCTCTGGAGGTGGGACTAATGTCTGAGCCTGGGACTAACAGAAAAAGCCTCAAGGCAAAAGATGGACTTAAATATATAAATGTAGTTGAAATTTCTGGAAAACTCACTTCCAAAAAAGTAAAAATCCATGAAAAATAAAAAGGATAGCAAATTAGAAGCAGTATTTGCAGCAAATAATACAGAGCGTTAATAACCTATCATCTATCCATCTATTTGTTCTCTCTTTTTTTTTTTTTTGTGAGATGGAGTCTCGCTCTGTCGCCCAGGCTGGAGTGCAGTGGCGCGATCTCGGCAACCTCCGACTCCCTGGTTCATGTGATTCTCCTGCCTCAGCCTCCCGAGTAGCTGGGATTACAGGCACACACCACCACACCCAGCTAATTTTTGTAATTTTAGTAGAGACAGGGTTTCACCATGTTGGCCAGGATGGTCTCGATCTCCCGACCTCATGATCCACCCGCCTCGGCCTCCCAAAGTGCTGTGATTACAGGTGTGAGCCTGTAATCTCTTTACCTTGATAGTCCATTCAACTGGCTCAAGATATCTTCCAGGTTTTAATTGGCTAAGTAGGCAAAGAGCTTAACTGTGCACACAATAATTAGTAAATGAATATTTAATGGAGAATGTTTAATCTGGTCAGTAAGGCTTTAAAATGTAAATTAAAACAGTGTACCATTTAAAACTATATTATTATATATGTACATATTGTCAAAGTCAAAATAAAAATGTAGAGATGAATCTCTAAATTTAACATTTTATCTCAGAAGCAACAATTGCAATTTGGGGCATACACACAGACTGGGTGGTCTTTAGTACAGCCAAAGAACAAAGAGATGTTTGGGGGTTTTATGAAAAGGAGAATTGTTTTGAAAGATAGTTCATTGGTGCTAGTAAGGTTTTGGGGATGCCAAGTGCTGACTGGTGAGTGAAGGTGGTGGGTAAAGCTAGCCTTAGAGTTGCAGCAGGTTGTTTCAGTAACCATCAGATAAAACTAGTTTCAGGTTTCAAGAGGCAGTTTCAGCAGCCAAGCTTGTGGAAAATGTACTTATTGAAGCGAAGTTATGTGTCCCAAGTGCTTTTCCCCCCAACCCATTGACTCTGATTTAGTTGATGGCAAGAATGACCCAATTTGTACAATCAACTTTCACAATATATACATATATAAATTTGTAGGAAAGGATTGGGAAGGATATACATGGTGGCAGAATTGTCTAATTTTCTTTTAATATCCATTCTTTCCCCCTTAAAAAAAATTAAACAAGCACTTGTATTACGGGGGGAGCTGGGGTTGGAGAAGCTGCAAAATGCTCAGTTTAAAAACTACACTGCACAGCCTCCCTGTGGATAAGGGTGGCCAATTAGAAATAAACTGATATCAGGCCGGGTGCAGTGGCTCACGCCTATAATCCCAGCACTTTGGGAGGCCGAGGTGGGTGGAGCACCTGAGGTCAGGAGTTCGAGACCAGCCTGGCCAACATGGTGAAACCCTGTCTTTACTAAAAATACAGAAATTAGCCGGGCGTGGTGGTGCACGTTTGTATTCCCAGCTACTTGGGAGGCTGAGGCAGGAGAATCACTAGAACCGGGAGGTGGAGGCTGCAGTGAATCAAGATCGTGCCACTGCACTCCAGCCTGGGCAACAAAGTGAGATTCCATCTCAAAAAAATAAAAAAAAATTTAGAAAAGAAATAAAGCGATATCATAGGGCAGGGGGACTTTAGGGAAAGCTCTTTAGAGAGAGGCTGATTCATCTGGGAAAAACCATGGCATTGCTCCTCCAGCCTTCTCCTTATTGCCTAGAATGCAGGCATGATGGCTGGAGCTCCAGAGACAACATTAGTCTACGTGGAGACCTTAGGGACGAAGCCATAAACTGAAAATGGGTTCTTCATGACTAATGAGCATGGGCCCACCATGCTAGCCCTGAAATGCTATGTGCAGACTTCTTTTACGTGAAGAAAACAAATCCTATCTTGTTTAAGCCTATGCTATTTTGGTTTTCTGTTATATGCAATTGAACCTAAACTTAACTGATACACACACCAAACCTCTGTGGAAGTGTAAATGGGACTTTCACACTTTAGTGTTTTTTTTTTTTTTTTGAGACGGATCCTTGATCTGTCACCTAGGCTGGAGTGCAGTGGCACCATCTCAGCTCACTACAAGCTCCGCCTCCTGGGTTAATACCATTCTCCTGCCTCGGCGCCCCCACCCGGTAGCTGGGACTACAGATGCCCGCCACCACACCCGGCTAATTTTTTGTATTTTTAGCAGGGATGGGGTTTCACCATGTTAGCCAGGATGGTCTCGATCTTCTGACCTCGTGATCCATCTGCCTCGGCCTCCCAAAGTGCTGGGATTACAGGCATGAGCCACTGTGCCCGACCCACACTTTAGTTTCTATGCTATGCTCTTGCTTGCATTTATTATTTTCATCTTTTCCAGTAGACATGTGTTTGTGTATTACTTGTATAAACATCTGTTTTGGAGTGCCAGCCCCACCACTCCCTAGCTCTGTGGCCCTGTGCAGTCAATTTCTCTGAGCCTATTTCCTCATGTAAAATGGGCATGATGATAATAGAACTTATCTCATTTGGTTATTGCAGAGCTTAAATTAGCTAATGTACATAAAATTCTTGGTACAGTGTGTGGCTTACAGCTACTGCTGTACTACATTTTGCTACCACCTAGGCACTGGTGGTGGCAGAACCAATTAGAAAAACCCAGGACATGTTGTTGAGTAAAAAAGCAGGTTGCAAAACTGGCATGGGGGTGTGATCCCTTTTGTAAAAAATTATTTTTATGTCTACATCTATATGTATATCTATGCACATTATACATATAGATAGATGTGTATATCCAGAGATGCCTGGAGGAATGGTTGGCCAAATGTTAGTAGTGGTAATTTCTGGGTAGTAGAATTTTTGCTTTCTTCTGAATGGTTGAAAGATAGCATGTATTAACTTTTGAGCAGGAAAATAAAAAAAAAAGAAAGAAAGAAAAACCCTTTGGAAAACAATGTTCCAGTTATCATACCAAGAATCATTAAAGCCTTCGTACCTTTTGACGTATCTCACTCTTGAGAATTGACCTGAGGAAATAATTCAAATGAAGGAAGAAGCCATATACACAAAAGCATGCACTACAGCAATATTTATTATAGGAAAATTGAGCAACCATGTAAGTGACTTACATTAGGGTAATGATGATTAAATTATTCACTCATTGGAACGTTGTGCAACAATTAGAATAAGATGATGACCATGTAGCAATGTGGAAAACTGCTTATGACAAGAGAATTGAAAAGGGCAGAATGCAAAATTAGATCTGGGCTAGGGTCACATCTGGGTAAAAATATGGCATGCATTTGGACTAGGACTGGAAGGGAACACAGGCAAATAAGGCAAATAAAAACAATGTAAATTTGTTGGGACCGCTGATTATGGGTGATCCTTTTTTCTTTTTCATTTAGAATTCTGTCCAATATTTCTATTTTTTTATTTGTTTCATAATAATAATTTTAAAATTGGCCTTAAAAATCCCCTCAGGGAGAAGGGGCAGCAGGGAGAGAAAGATAAAAGGGAGACCTAGGATTCTCCCAGGAGGGGGTCGGCTAAGTAAGAGAAACTCAGACGTAATGTACAAGACATGGAAATTAGACTGAGTTCCAGCTCAGTCTTCTACCTAGGTGGTCCCAGAGGTTGTATCCCCTTTGCTTTCTGACTTGGCAGTGATCAATCAGATGGACAAAACAGTTGCCAAGGCAGGACTGATGATAAAGCTAGGATCAAGAATGCTCTTTAGGCCAGGTGCGGTGGCTCACGCCTGTAATCCCAGCACTTTGGAAGACCAAGGTGGGCGGATCACGAGGTCAACAGATTGAGACCAGCCTGGCCAACATGGCGAAACCCCATCTCTACTAAAAATACAAAAAAAAATGAGCCATGTGTGGGGGCGTGCAATTGTAGTCCCAGCTACTCGGGAGGCTGAGGCCAGACAATCGCTTGAACCTGGGAGGCGGAGTTTGCAGTGAGCCAAGATCAAGCCACTGCATTCCAGCCTGGGGGACAGAGGAAGACTCTGTCTCAAAAAAAAAAAAAAAAAAAAAAAAAAAGAATGCTCTTCAAGTTGGAATCATCTGGAAAAATTGATCATGCTTGCTATTGATGAGGTTGAGAAAAGGGCACTAGCAGGCTGGCAAAAGTGGTGTGAATTGGGCAGGCTTCCTGGCGGGTAGTCTGGCATTGTGTATCCAAACAAAGGATGTGCAAATCCTTAGAGTCAGCAATTCCACTTCTTGAGATTTAACCTAAACCTAAGAAAATGATCAAACCATTGCATAAAAATATTTACATAACATGTTCATCACAGAGTTTATATTTATCAAAAATTAAGCGGGGTGCAGGAGCTCACACCTGTGATCCCAACACTGGGAGACTGAGGCAGGAGGATCACTTGAAGCCAGGAGTTCAAGACCAGCCTGGATGGCTGGGCGCAGTGGCTCACACCTGTAATCCCAGCACTTTGGGAAGCTGATACAGGTGGATCATGAGGTCAGGAGTTCAAGACCAGGTGGCCAAGATAGTGAAACCCCATCTCTACTAAAAATACAAAAATTAGCCGGGCACAGTGGCAGGCACCTGTAATCCCAGCTACTCCAGGAGGCTGAGGCAGGACAATCGGTTGAACCTGGGCAGCAGAGGTTACAGTGAGGTGAGATCACGCCAATGCACTCCAGCCTGGGTGATAGAGTAAGATTCCATGTCAAAAAAAAAAAAAAAGACTAGCCTGGGCAATATAGTGAGACTGCATCTCTGTAAAAAACTTAAAAATTAGCTGGGCATGCTGGCGCGCTGGTGTGTATCTGTAGTATCAGCTACAAAGGGGTAGAGAACTGAGGTAGGAGGATCACTTGAGCCTGGGAGGTTGATGTTGAATTGTTTGAACCTGGGGGGCAGAGGTTGTAGTGAGCCAAGATTGCACCACTGCACTCCAGACTGGGCAAGGGAGCAAGACTCTGTCTCAAAAAAAGAAAAAAATAAAAAGGAACTGGAGGCTGAGTGCGGTGGCTCACACCTGTAACCCCCGTAATCCCAGCACTTTGGGAGGCCAAGGGGGGAGGATTGCTTGAGCTCAGGAGTTCAAAAGCAATGTGAGTTACGTGGCAAAACCCTGCCTCTACAAAAAATTTAAAAATTAGCCAGGTGTGATGGTTCCAGCTACTCAGGAGGCTAAGGTGGGAACATTGCTTGAGTCCAGGAGGTTGAGGCTGCAGTGAGCCAGGACTGTGCCACTGCACTCCACTCTAACCTGGGTGACAGAGATGAAAAAAAAAAAAAAGAAAAAAGAAAAAAAGAAGGAAAGAAAGAGAAAATAAAAGAAACTGGGAAAAAAATTTTTTGCCATAACCATGCATTACCACACTATGGAGCCACACTGTGATCCCAACACTGAAAAATTGGATCTAGATATAAACTTACCATGGAAAGACACTCAGTACATATTAGATAAGACAAGAAAGCTTCAAAGCAAGATGTGTATTATCCCATTTTTGTAAGATTGTGTATCTAAATACATTAATTTGCATATCAGAATTTCTGCTAAGATACACACCAGAATCTTAACAATGGCTAATCTTTGAATGGTGGGATTACAAACTGAATCAGACAGTTTAGTCTCAATTATGGTGCAGCAACCACTGGAAAGTCTACTGGTCTACAATGGCAGGGGTTAATTTCTCTCTACTGTTCATGTCTATTGTGGCTGGCTGCTCTGACCATCTTCTTCACCCTGGGACCTAGGCTGACAAACCAGCCTCCATGTGAACATTGCAGGTCACTGCAACAAACAGCTGATGGACCACCCACCGGCTCTTACAACCAGTGCCAGGCAAGTTTCGTGGCCCTTCCAGGTTCAACAAGGTAGGGGTATGTAATCCTCCCCAGGCCCTCAGGTGAGGCTCATGCCAAGGAGGGGTAGCAAACATTTTGGACATGATACAATCTACCACACAAGTGATTTCATTCTATTATTTAAAGTTCTTTTCTTTGCAGAAGGGTGTGAGAGGAGAGGTGAATGGTCTCACGGGCATGATGCCAGCTACGAGGGGCTGGCGAGCTGATGTGGGAGGATCACTTGAGCCTAGGAGTTTGAGGCTGCAGTGAGTTGTGATCGTAACATTGTACTCCAGCCTGGGGGACACAGTGAGACCCTCACCCTCCCTGTCCCTAAATTTGAGAGGTCTGGACTTTACCTAATTTAAGAGGCAGACCACTTGACCTGGACCTACAGCAAGGAGAAAACAACGATGGGACAGAAAGTTCTGGATGCCCAGAAGTGTTATGCCAGGCCTTCTACTTACGCTTACAGGACTTGAGTCGAGTTAGAGAGCCTCCACGAATGTCCCTATCTGTAAGATGGAAATGAAAAGAGCTGTCCTGTCGACCTCACACAATTCGGCAGCGGGGAGGGGTGGCTCAGTTGGAGGGCATTCAAATGATCAGTGCTCTGCCTGCACGCAGAGGGTTTGGTGCTTCAAGCTGTAACCACATACCCACATGTACTATAAGTCCCCAACTTCATCACCAAAGGGGGTTGTTCACCCCTTTTACTGCGTCCATGTAGGGCAGGTGAAAAGATGACAACCCAGGTCCCACTACGGGGGAGGAGAAGCCCCCTGATGGATCAGTCATGGAAGGGCTAGGATGTGGAATGAAGGCCCCCCTTCCCACTTTGTCACAGGACACTGGAAATAGCCATGTCCCCCTTTCCTCCTGCCCCCAGCTCCTGGCATGGAAGGCAAGAAATGATTGTAATCAGGGGTTCCCAAAAGGGAATGATCATTAGGGCCATCTATGAGCATTGAAAAACTAGATTCCCGGGCTCCACCTCCAGGAGCTTCTGATTCATCTGGTGAAGGAAAGACCAGACTGAGTCACAGAAGGTGATCTGTGCCATCCCCACTTGGCCCTGGCTCCTACCCAGCTCCTCTGCACGGGCCTTATGAGGTGTCGTGGCAGGGAGGGCCCGGACGTCTCAAGTGGCACAAGCCCTGGCAGCTGGGAGAAACCTGAGTGGCCCCAGGTTATCTGATGGCACACCTGCCTCGGCCCCGTGCTCGCTTCTTGAATGTCAAGATCAGGGGAAGTCTCAGGAAGCAGCTCCCCGAGCAGCACGGGTCACCCCACAGGCTGCCCCAGGGCCAGGCTTTCCAGTGCAGCAGGGGCAATGGAGGTGGTAAGAAAAGGGTATCTCCTGTCCTGCTCCTAGTCCCTCCGAACCAAACATGCCCCTGGCTCCCATGACCTGCCTGCACACCTTGACTGAGAAGCCTGGAATTAATCTCTTTACACATCTGTCAACATGGCAGTGAGTGCCTTGAGGGCCAGGACAGGTCTTGTTCCTCCCTGCCGTCCAGTGCAGTCCCTGGCACACCATTTGTGCTTGCTTAATATTTCATGAATAAAGGAGAGGTAGTAACACTTACCATGTTACCACAGGATCAAGGAAGGACTGATATTCACACCCACTGGGCACAGGGAAATGCACGTGCTTACCTGAGAGGTGCGGAGGCCCCATTCTTAGTCACTCAGCTAGAGGCTGAGCTTAGCATGCCTCATTTGGCAGTGATACTAGATTACTTCTGGCATCATGGTACCCTATGACATAAGGTATGAAACTTATGGAGCCTCTTCCCAGGAAAATGCCCCTCCCCACTCCCTCTGTCTCACACATATAACATACAACTTCCAAGTTAAGAGTATCACCCCTTCACCAGTCACAATGGCTCACATCTGTATCCCAGCACTTTGGGAGGCTGAGGTGGGAGGATCACTTGAGCCCAGGAGTTTGAGACCAGCCTGGGAAATATAGGGAGACCGTATCTCCACAAAAACTTTAACAATTAGCCAGGCATGGTGGTGCACACCTGTAGTCTCAGCTACTTGGGAGGCTGAGGTGGGAGGATCGCTTGAACCTGAAAGGTCACAACTACAGTGAGCTGTGGTCATGCCATGGCATTCCAGCTTTGGCGACACAGTGAAGCTGTCTCAAAAAAAGAAAAAAAAGTATCATCCCTTTAAAAAATGGAAAGCTCTTTTTTAATGGAGAAAGGCTAAAATTATCTATAATGATGATATGTAGTTAATGAATTTATTTATTTTGAGATGGCGTCTCGCTGTCACAGGCTGGAGTGCAGTGGCACAATCTCAGCTCACTGCAACCTTCGCCTCCCGGGTTCAAGCGATTCTCCTGCCTCAGCCTCTCGAGTAGCTGGACTATAGGCGCATGCCACCACGCCCAGCTAATTTTTGTATTTTTTTTTTTTTGGTAGAGAAGGTGTGTTGCCATGTTGGCCAGGCAGGTCTTGAACTCTTGACCTCAAGTGATCCACCTGCCTCAGCCTCCCAAAGTGCTGGGATTACAGGTGTGAGTCACTGTGCCCGGCCTGATGTCTACAACTTTTAAATTATTCAGAAAAAAAATTATACAGACATCTAAAGATGAGGTAAATGTGGCCAAAAATTAACAATTGATGAATCTATAGGGTAACCACAAAGTATGGAAACTTTTTTTTTTTTAAATTTTTTGGAAGCAGAGTCCTGCTGTGTTGCTCAGGCTGGTCTCAAACTTGGGCTCAAGTGATTCTCCCGTCTTGGCCTCCCCAAGTGCTGGCATGAGCTTGGCCATATTTTTCTATAGATTGAAGATGTTCTTGATGGCATTATGAATATTTGCCTATTTCCAGACTTTACAGCTACATAGTAGACAAAGGATATAGGGCCTCCAATGAACTATTCTTTCATCTTTTCTGTAGGTCTGAAATCCTTCAAAATAAAATGTAGGGAGTGGGGGAAGGAATTTCAGCCCTAGGCTAAGCTTCTAGTCCTGAAATCAGGATTCCATGCTCTAGGAAGGAGCTCAAAGGAGAGGACCACAGTCAAGACAGGCTCCAGATGTGTTTATTAGGCTATTTAAATAGAACCATGTGACCATTTCTGTAGGTAAAAGGACAAAGAAGAATTACAAACACTTTGGGTCTTTCCTGAATTCTCTCCCCTTTCTCTGGTCAACTCCACCCACCTTCACTCTCAAAGGAAAGGCACAGGGGGAAGGAAGTCAGTGAGGGGACTCAGGAGAGTCTGCGTGGCTCCTACCACCCCACACATATTCTGGTTTCCCGAAGATAAGAGGCAAGGCTTGCTCTGATCTTTCCCAGTTCTCAGAGTCCAGCAGGCCGCTGTGCTGGACACATACATGGATCCACCAACATGTATCAGTCCTTCTGTGTTCTCTCCTGCATGGTAGAGGCTGGAAGCCTAAGAACTATATTCCTCAGAATTTCCTGCCAGCCAGGATTTGCTTTAAAGTCCACTAATGAGAGGCACTTCTAGAAACCATGATTCCTTTTCCAGCAGTGGCAGACAGCAGGCATGAGGTTTTGTAGCATCTTCTGAGCACTTTCCAGTACATCATCTGCTTTTGTGCTGCTGGAAGCTGAGACCATCAGCAGGAGTTTTCTGTGCCTCCTGCACGTTGCTGATTTCTGACAGTTGCTACTGGCTTTCTCCAATTTTCACTTCTCTGTCCCTTTCAGTGGTTTTATAAATACTTCATTCCTATAGTAGATCCCTTCCTGCTTATATTAATAATACCTAGAGGGGACATGGTTTTCCTGACTCATCCAGCTGTCTTAGGACCTTACTCCAAAGTAAGGAAGGCTTCTCTTGGGGAGGTAATTGCCTGTAGAAAGATTTCCAAACACTGTTCATTATTTGATGCCAAAAAGGTAAACAGAAGCTGATGTGGGTGGTAGGCAATTCCCAGCCATGGAACACATGCTGGCCTGTGAGTCCTGAGAAGCTGAATGGGATGCCGGTTCCCCGACCAGAAATGTCCTCCCATCTACCTCACTGCTGCCATTCCCCTGGGGATGCCAGGGCTGGGCAATGACCACATGGAGCAGAGACGGCACCCAACAATGCAGAAGAGATGTCTGCAGTACCGACCCAGCTCTCAAAACCCACCTGGCATTACCCTGGAACACAGGAACATTTTGTCATCCTCCTAGCACAGGGGAGGGGGTTCTCTGCTGCCAGGCCTCTTGGAGCTGAGGCAGGAGGGTCAGCAAGAGAGAGTCCAGCACAGCCAGACCCTCCCAGGAACACCGAAGACCCCTGGAAAACCAAGAGGCCTGAAGGTGACTACTTCATCTTGCCAATTTCAAGCCCATCCCCCAGCAGGGCCAAGCCCCCAGCACCTGCAGGCCCCTCCTTACCAGTCAGTCTTTCTCACTTCTCCTGGGTCTGTGAAGAGCTGTAGTCAGGGCTCCCTGGGATGCCTCAGCCCCCTCTGCCCAGCACCCCCCAACACACCTGTGATCCAGCTGCAGTAGGCCCCGCTCCAGCAGCTCCTGCACCTCCTGCACCTCCTTGTTCGCTCCAAACACGTCCCACAGGGTCAGCTGGGGCTCAAACTGCTGCCAGTGCTGGCGAAGCCAGAGGGTCAGAGGTGGGGAGCTGGCCTGGCTACTCTGGGCCATGAAGTTGGGGTGTGGTGAGAGGTGGGGGAGGGTCCAGTCCAGCATGGAGATCTCAGCAGCTGACATGCGTGAAACCAGAACCAGGCCAATGGGCCAGCAGGGAGGAGGGCACCTTCACTCCTGTTCCACTGAGGCTGGAACCCAGCTTCCAGCCAAGCCAGGCCTTCCTCTATGCCTCCTCTCTTCCCTCCCCTCTCAGCCAGCTCTAGCCAGGGCTTTATGGCTCTGCTTTATCCAGAGCAGCTCTGGGTTTGCTTGATCGTTATCTACTGTGCTTCCTATGAGAGGTTTCAGTGCTCCCTAAAAACAAGTGGAAACCCTTTATCTATCTCTTGCTTCACAGAGCTCAGAAAATTGAGGTTGAGAGAGGTGAAAGGATTTGTGTCCAAGGCTGCAGTAAAACAAGGGCTGCAACTTGGGTCTCCGCAGCCCTGGTCTAGGGTTCTTAGCTATGCACCACTGCTCACTGCTTCTGCCCATCAGGCCTCAGCTGGACCCGGGCCCCACTTCTAGCTGCCAATCTCACAGAAATTGGAAGTATATGTGTGTGGGGGGGGTGGCAGGGAGGGGGCATTGATTCTGCAAGACTTAGGAGGGAGTGGTGTGCAAGAATCCCAAGTCCTTACCTGGTGAGTGATCCCCACGTCGGTGCGTAGCCCCAGGGCCAAAACTTCCTCCAGCCTCAAAGAAAAATCATCAAGGAGTCTTAGACAGGAGGCCTGTGTTCCTCCCATTCTCCAAATTCTACACTGGGATGCATTTAGAAGAGGCTAACAGGGACCATACCCTGTGGCAAGGCAGGGGCCAGGGCAAGACAGGAAATAAAAGATGTACAAATAGAGGTGGTCTTGGGGTATGGGGAGCCTGGGGGAGAGCCCTGTGCCCTTGGATGCTCACAGCTCCAGCCTGCCCAGGGGGACATGCTTCCGGGTGCCATGGCCAAACAGCATCACCTCCTTCATCCAGTTGTCAGGCTCCAGTGTCTGGATCCGAGCCTCCCGGGTGTGGCCTCCAGCCCCCTGGGGCATATATCGCCCATGGGCCCCTGACAACATCAACAACCATCCCCACATTAATGGGTGTTAATACTATGTGCTTACCAGATTTAAATCATGTGGTTCCTGGAGCAACTGCCTCTAACACACTGGAAATGTAAATTCTTTTTCTTTTCTTTCCTTCTTTTTTTTTTTTTTTTTTTTTTGAGGTGGTGTCTCACTATGCTGCCTAGGCTGGTCTTGGATGCCTGGGGTCAAACGATCTTCCCACCTCAGCTTCCCAAGTAGCTCAGATTAGAGGCACGTGACACCAGGCCCTTTTTTGTTTTTTCTTTTTTTTTTTTTTTTAAATCATCTATCCCAAAATGCCAAGACATATAAATTCTTGGGCTCTCCTCTAGCCCTGTCCAGTTGGGAATTCTGAGGTGGGGCCCAGCAGCCTGGCTTTTAACAAGCCCTCCAGGAGATTCTCATACACACTAAAGGCTGAGAACCGCAGTGCAAGGTGCGACATTAAGCCCCTTACAATTCATGCTCAACGGTTCTATAGGGAGGTATTATTTTTTGCCACATTTTACATATGAGAAAATAGAGGCTTGGAGAGGTTAATGTGGCCCAAGTTCACACAACCACGACATTCCTCTCCTGAGTCATCTTTTCTGTAGTTCACGGGACTCACCAGGCCCAATGCCAAGGTACTGACCACACTGCCAGTAAGTCCAATTGTGGGTACTGAGCGCTCCCTGCGGGGAGGGAGGAAATAGTGCAGAGTGAAGAGGGCGGGCCTCGTTTTTGACTCAGGTAAGGGGCCCCAGGTTAGAATGTCCCACCATCTCAGCCAGCATCCTTCTCTGCAGAAGGTCACAATGCCCCGGTCACACTGCAGTCTGCCCATCCTCCACCTCCAGCCATCAGCCCCAGAACTTACATTCCGGGCAAAGTTGGAGACCTCATACTGGTGGAAGCCAGCCTCCCGAAGAACGGCCCAGCCCCTCTGGTACATCTCAGCTGCGAGCTCCGGGTCAGGGGCTGGAAGGGCACCCCGCTGCACCTGGGCGAAGAGTGCGGTTCCCCGCTCCAGGGACAGCTGGTAGAGGGAGAGGTGGTCATCACAGTGGTGCAGCAGTTCCTGCAGCTGCCCAAGCCACGGCCCCACCTGCTGTGCCGGCAGCCCCAGCATCAAGTCCACAGACACGCGCCCGGGAAAGAGGCGCCGGGCCTCTGCCAGCGTCCGCAGAGCATCGCAGGCCAAGTGTGTCTGTCCCAACAGCCGGAGCTCAGTGTCATCTAGGGACTGGGAAAAGAGGGTGGGTGTAAGCATACCAGCAGCTCAGAGAGAGACAAGAACGCTCACCCCATTGTAGACACTGATACAGGGAGAATGCAGCATGTGGCAGGCAGCCGGAAGGCAGGAGGGGGAAGGTCAAGCTGGCACCAACAGCTGCCATTCACAGAAAGGTCGCTATGTGCCAAGCTCTTTTATGTGGTGTCTAATTTAATCTTTGTAACCCTCCAATATTAGTTCTAATTTACCGATGAGAAAACTGAGGTTCAGAGGTGTTAAGTAACTTGCTCAAGGCCATACAGTTGCAAAGTTCGACCTGGAATTTAGGACTGTCTGACTCCAAAATCAACAGTCTCTATTTACTTTACTTTTCAATTTTAAACAATTCTAACCTATAGAAAAGTTGAAAGAAAATCACAAAAAAACCCTTCATCTAGATTCATCATTTGTCCATACTTGTTTCTCTTTAAACATACATACCTGTTATTATGCTGAATCATTTAACAGTAAATTATAAACCAGCACTGTCCAAAAGAACTTTCTGCAATGGTGGAAATGTTCGTATCTGTACTGTCCAATATGATAGGTAGTAGCCACATGTGGTTATTTAAATTTAAGTGAATTAAACTTAACTTACCACATTTCAAATGCTCACTAGTCTGTGGCTAGCGGCCACTATATTGAATAGCAGTTATAGATATTATACTCCCTAACCTCTAAATACTTAGGTGTGTATTTCCTAAAGAACAAGGACATTCTCTTACATAACTGCAATCCAATTACAGAGTTCAGGAAATGCAACACTGACACAACACCGTTACATAATACGTTGTCATATTCAAATTTGGCTAATGGTCCCAATAACATCTACTGTAGTAATTTCCTCCTTCTTCCCCAGTCAGGGGCCACACATTGTATTCAGCTGTCTCTTGTCTCCTTTAGATTCTCAGCCTTTCTTTGTCTTTCATGACATTGGCATTTTTGAAGAATACAGGCCAGTTGTTTAAAATGAAGAATTTAATGAATTTAAATAAATTATGATTATTTGCGAATTATAATTATTTAAATGAATTATTTAAAATGAATAATTTCTAGAGATTGGTTGTATAACACTGTGCTTATAGTTAACAGTGCTGTACATTTAAAAACCTGTTAAGAGGGTAGATCTCGTGCTGTCTGTTCTTACCACAATAATTTTGTAAAAGTCTCTTAATTCAGGGTTTCCTGACGATTAGATTCAAGATATGCACTTTGGGGTAAGAATATCTTAGAAGTGATGTGTTTCTGTCAGCATATTCCATCAGAACAAAGCCCACAACCCGGAAGTCCTACGGAAATATCAGAGGTCAACCTGAGAGGACTAGGTTTCTCCCTACTTAAAAACCGTCAATGGCTCCCTATCATTACTAGGACAAAACCCACACTCCTTGGTAGGCACCAAAGGTTTTGGACTCTACCTTGCAGCCTTGTCTCCAGCCTCTCCAGTCACAAGGAATGACTCACAGCTCCCCCAAAACATGCCAGGCTCTTCCATGTCCTGTGTCGTTTCCTCCACACCCCCTCACCTGGTGAACTCCTCCTCTTCATTCAAACATCATCTCCTCCAGAGAAGTTTCAGTGATTTCATCAGAGTGACCTCCCTTCAGGCTGTACTCTAGAAGCCTTTTATAGAGACCCCCTTTACAGGTGACATTTACCATGCTGCAATAATTTGGCTACATGTCTGCATCCCCCGTGTCTCCAGTCATGTAGCAAATCTTTTTTGACCACCTACTATGTGCCAGGCACTATGGTAAGTGCTCGAAATAGAAAAGCCACACCTGATCCCTTTCTCATAAAGTTTGTGGTCTATGACAGCAGCAGACAATTAAGGAGTTACAAAAGTGTCGCACTAGGCCCTACTGTGTCCCTGGGACCCAGAAGGTGCTCAATGTTTGCCCAGTGAATGAATGTGACCAAAGAGGAGATGGCACTGAAGGGCGGGGTGCACTGGGATGGGGTGGGTGCCATGGGTTACCTGGAGGCCTATAGACAACCTGTTGACCCCTGCTGCCCCGAACTCTGCCAGTCTGGAGCCCGGAGCTGAAGTAGGATTAGCCTCCAATGTGACTTCCGAGTCTGCAGGCAGGTGGGCTGTCTGTGCCACAGCCTCCAGGACAGCAGCCAACGTGTGGGGACTGGCTAGACTGGGGGTCCCCCCACCAAAGAACACAGACTCCACCCTGGGGAAAGAGGATGGAGAAATGAGACCTGGGGGAGCCCTCTGGGTTGCCTGCACCTATCCCCCACCACTCCTCCAAATATTTCCCAAAACGCTGCCTACAGCCCCCACTACCCACCATTGCACCCCGCTGAGCCGCAACAGCGTCTGCGCTTCGGTCACCAGACACTTCTGCATGGCAGCCTCCTCCACGTGGCGAGGGATGTACTTGTTGAAGTTGCAGTAACTGCAGCGCTTCTCGCAGTAAGGCCACTGGGGGCAGTGAGTGCATGTGCGCGGTGAGAGCTGCCCTGGCCACTTCCAGGGTTCAGTCGCACACATCCCCGACCCCACCCCCACCCTATCCCGAGGTCCTTCCACAGTAGCTAGGACATCTAAGCCACACAACTCCCCAAGGCAGGTCGCACTGGGGTGATTACATCCACTTCAATGTGAGAAAACTGAGGCTCACTCCTTTGTTACGCTGCCTCTTCCAACCAGCAGACGTCAGGAAGGAACTCAACCCAAGCTCTTTCTGGGATCATGTAAGTTTCATACAATTTTCCTATGGGCCATTTTCCCAGCTACCGAATCAGAACACCGCTCTTAAAAAAAATTTGTCTTGCTAAGAGGAAAATTGTTATGAAATTTGAACCATTTGGTCAGAGTCACCGAGCCGGTGAGTAGGAGAGACTTCAGGTTTCTGGACCAAGTCATTTCCCTGCCAAGGCACAAGGTCCCATCCCAGACCTCGTACGGGGGCACGGAAACACGGCAGGTGGGTTCACAGAGTGACAAACCGCCACCTGGGTTTTGGACCGCCACGGTCACAGCCACGGCTGCGGCCACACACCGTGGGCTCCGCCCCCGCCCCTACTCACGTGTAGTAAAGCGCCGCAAGCCGGCCCGCAGGCTCAGGACTCGGGGACTCTCCTGCGTTCTCCACGCGGCGGCTCCTCTGGGCCGCTCTGGCTGCTGCCGCCCAGACGCGGGCCCGGGCTCCGGGGAACGCCATGGCGCCCAGCGCAGCGCAGGGCACGGACCCCAACAGGAGACGCGCGCAGAGATCACTGTGCGTGCGCAGCCGGTGGAAGGAAGAGGGGCTGCGTGACCGCGCGACGAGAGGGCCCGGGCCCGGGGCTGCGGCGCCACCTGCCGGGCGCCCCGGCGCTCACCGCGGCCGCCTGTCGGTTCTTTCCCCAGGCCGCGGGGCGGGCTGCCTGCCTTTTGGCACCTTGTGCCCGGGCGAGTTCCCGGACCCATCCAGGAGCTCTTAGATCGTTCAGTCAATTCCTTGACATTTGATGTGCCTGGCTCAGAACTGGGCGCTGGGGACATCTAGGTGCATAAAGCCAGGTTGTATTCTGACAGGAGAGAGGCAAGCCAACCGGCCAGGACAGGCAAGACGTATTAATTCCGTGCCTGCTGGACACCGGAGCCGTGTGCCTCAGTGCTGTGAGGTCATCTGTTGTAAGAGTGTGGGAGTCAGTAGGGCAGAAGAGACACTTGGGCTGGATCTTTCTTTTAATTTCATTTACAACTATTTGGGAGAGGGGAGGTCTTGAACTCTTCGGCCTCAAGCGATCCTCCTGCCTCAGCATCCAGAATAACTAAGGATTACAGGCATGAGCCACCACCAGGGCTATGCACGGGATCTTGGAGGAGCAGAAAATCCCAGGGGCAATTGGCTTGGCCGGGAGAGTAGGCTGTTTTGGGTCAGGCCAACCCAAGCATCTGCAGGTGTACGTGCTGGGAGGACAGTCAGATGGTGTGTGCAGGAGAGAGGGGGAAGGCGCAGGGGAAGGCCTGGGGAAGCAGGCACCTGAACAACTGTCCCACAAAGCAGAAACATCATGGGCTTCAGAGGCAGGCGGTGCAGGACAGTTCTCCCAGTGGCCTTGAACTGACCTGGTTCTCCCCTCCTTTCTTGCTTGTAGTTCTCAAGAATAACTGTAGACGCCTGTAATCCCAGCACTTTGGGAGGCCGAGGCGGGCAGATCACTTGAGATCAGAAGTTCAAGACCAGCCTAGCCAACATGCTGAAACCCCGTCTCCACCAAAAATAAAAAAATTATCCAGGCGTGGTGGTGGGCACCTGTAATCCCAGCTACATGGGAGGCTGAGCAGGGAGAATCCCTCGAACCTGCGAGGCAGAGGTTGCAGTGAGCTGAGACAGTGCACTGCACTCCAGCCTGGGTGATGGAGAAAGACTCTGTCTCAATAAATAAATAAATAAAACTGTAGAGTGTGCAGAGAATGCAACATCCTGAGGGAAGGAAGGACTGGCCAGCACAGCCATGCTCTGTTCCAGTACCTCTAGAAAAAGGATGTCCTTCAGCACTTCAGCCCAACATGTCACATGGCCCCAGGGTATAAAACCCAGGGCAGAAGCCGGGCGCAGTGGCTCACTCCTGTAATCCCAGCACTTTGGGAGGCCGATGCGGGCGGATCACAAGGTCAGGAGATTAAGACCATCCTGGCTAACACGGTGAAACCCCATCTTTACTAAAAATACAAAAAACTAGCCAGGTGTGCTGGTGCGTGCCTGTAGTCCCAGCTACCCGGGAGGCTGAGGCAGGAGAATTGCTTGAACCTGGGAGGCGGAAGTTGCAGTGAGCCCAGATGGCGCCACTGCACTCCAGCCTGGGAGACAGAGTGAGACTGTATCAAACAAACAAACAAAAAACAGGGTGGGCTGGTTTCTGGGGCCCCTCAGCTTCAGTACAAGTCCAGCTGGCTGGGCGTGGTGGCTCATGCCTGTTATCACAACAGTTTGGGAGGCCGAGGCAGGTGGATCACCTGAGGTCAGAAGTTCAAGACCAGCCTGGCCAACATGGCGAAACTCTGTTTCTACTAAAAAAAAAAAAAAAAAGCTGGACACGGTAGTGCACACCTGTAATCCCAGCTACCAGGGAGGCTGAGGCAGGAAAATTGCTTGAATCCCGGGGTTCACACCACTGCACTCCAGCCTGGGTGAAAGAGCGAGACTCCATCTCAAAACAAACCAACAACAAAAAAAAGTCGGCCATGTGCAGATAGCAGTCCATCCCCCATCTGCCTCAGCAGCTTTCCTGAGCCTTAGGGGTCCAGCTCCAAATGAATCCCAGCCTTCTGTTGTCCCTTAGTGCCTACCTATAGGTAATAAACACGTTGCATGTCACTTGTGTTTGCCTCGCTGGACTCAGCATTATGTAACTTGTGGGTGTTTGCCTCACTGGACTCTGACAAGTTGGTAACCAGTGTGCAGTGAACCTGCCTAACAGACAGCTGGGTTCTGATCCAGCTGTGTGACCTTGAGCAAGATACAGAACCTCCCTGAGTTTCTGTTGGGTCATTCATGAAGTGGGACCAATGGCTACTTGAAAGGATTGTTGGGAAGATTGGGAGAGAAAATAATGTGAAAGTACCTGGCGTAGAGCCTGGTACTGAAAATACCCTAAACCTATGTTCATTTCTTAAAAAGTCAAGAGGAGGCTGCTGCTGCCTTGGGCAGGCACACTGGGAGGTAAGGGGGCAGGCATGCTGGGAGGTAAGGGGGCAGGCATGCTGGGAGGTAAGGGGCAGGCACGCTGGGAGGTAAGGGGGCAGGCAGGAGGCAAGTTTCCATTCCTGTGAACTGGGAACCTATGTGCTTTTGGGAACCCAGCTGTTTTTATTTCTTGGGTCAAAGTACAACCTGCTTTATCTGGCCCTGCCTACTAGGGATGCCCCAGGTTCACCAATCAAAACAAATAAAAAATAAAAATGAGGTTGGTTGGGGAGGAAGGGGGCTGGGAGATGGCAGATAATAGTTAAAGAGTATGGGGTTTCTTTCTTAGGTGATGACAATATTTAAAATTGACTGTGGTGATAGTTACACATATTTGTGAATATACTAAAGACCACTGAATTCTATACTTTATTTTTTATTTTATTTTATTTTTTTACATATGCTGTATACGTTTATAAAATTGGATACATGTAAAAGTACAAACACATGCAACAAATTAGGAAAATATTTACAATATATATGACAAACAAAACTCTAAATTCTTAATGTATAGAGCTCCTACATATTAAAGAAAAAGACCAATAACAATAGAAAAATAGGCAGATGTACAGCAAGTACACAGAAAAGGAAACACGAATGAATTTTAAACATAAAATAATGCCAAACCTCATTTGTAACAAGATAAATGCAAATTAAGGCCCTGAGACACAATTTTTTCACCTGTCAGAAATATTAAAGTCTGCTTAACACTGAGTGGATGAGGCAGAAACAGGGACTCTAATATACGTTTGGAGTTATAAATTGGTGTAAATTAGGAACAATTTGTGTAATAGCTTTCAAAATTAAAAATGTTTATACTATTTGAGCTAACAAGTCCATTTCTAGTAATTTATTCTGCAGACACACTAGCACCTCTGTACAAAGATGTTCATTAAAGCATTGTTTGCCATAGAAAAATACTGGAAACAGACAATGTTTACTAGTAGAGGATTAGAAGTAAATTATGGTTTAGCAATAAAAGACAACACTATGCAGCAGTCAAAATGAGAAAGTCTGTGAGTGTCTAGTTAGACATACTGTTAAGTTTTTTTTAAGCAAGATGCAAAACACTACATAGGGCATGTTGTTATTTGCTATATATAAAATATATAAATAGGGCCAGGTGCAGTGGCTCACGCCTGTAATCCCAGCACTTTGGGAAGCCGAGGTGGGCAGATCATGAGGTCAGGAGATCAAGACCATGCTGGCCAACATGGTGAAACCCCATCTCTACTAAAATACAAAAAAACTAGCCAGGGGTGGTGGCGGGTGCCTGTAATCTCAGCTACTGGGGAGGCTGAGGCAGGGAAATCACTTAAACCCAGGAGGCGGAGGTTGCAGTGAGCTGAGATCATGCCACTGTGCTCCAGCCTGGTGACAGAGTAAGACTCCGTCTCAAAAAAAATCTCTGTCTCTATACATATCTATATAGATAACTATATAGATATATATATGCCAGATGTGGTGGCTCACGCCTGTAATCTCAGCACTTTGGGAGGCTGAGGCGGATGAATAGCTGAGGTCAGGAATTCGAGACCAGCCTGGCCAACATGGTGAAACCCTGTCTCTACTAAAAATACAAAAATTAAGCGAGCATTGTGGCACATGCCTGTAATCTCAGCTACTCCGGAGGCTGAGGCAGGAGAATCACTTGAACCCAGGAGGTGGAGGTTACAGTAAGATGAGATAGCACCACTGCACTCCAGCCTGGGCAACAGATCGAGACCCTGTCTCAAAAAAAAATTTTAAAAAAATGTATATTACCCATTCATATCTATACGTGTGTGTGTGTGTGTGTGTGTGTGTAGATCCTCTGAAAGGATGTTAAAATGGAAAGAGTATCCCTGCTTCTACCTAAGGCAAGCCCTCCTCTTGTGCCCTGTTCCTATCTCCTCTTACCGTCTCAAGGACTTTATTTTTGAAATGATCTGCTTTCTTCCTGGAATTCTATACTTTAAATGGTGGATTGTCCCAGCACTTTAAGAGACTGAGGCAGGAGATTGCTTGAGCCCATGAGTTCTAGACCAGCCTAAGCAACATAGCAAGATCCTGTCTCTACTTTAAAAATTAGTTAAGACATGGTAGCACATTCCGACAGTCCCAGCTACTCAGGAGGCTGAGGTGGGAGGACTGCTTGAGTCCAGGAGTTCGAGGCTGCAGTGAGCTATGATCATGTCACTGCAGTGAGTCACTGCACTCCAGCACTGCATCTGTCACTGGCACTCCTCAGCACCGGGTGACAGAATGAGATCCTGTCTCTAGAAAATGGGGAGGTGGGAGTGAACTGGAGAGTATGTGAATTACATCTCAATCAAGCTGTTATATATATAAAAAAGAATACTTCTTTGCAACTAATCTGGCAACAATGGTGAAAAGAATTAAATTAGAGTAGCTTAAAAATAAAAAATTGGGGCCAGGCAAAGTGGTTCATGCCTGTAATCCCAGCACTTTGGTAGGCTGAGGCAGGTGGATTGCTTGAGGTCAGGAGTTTGAGGATCCAGCCTGGCCAACATGGTGAAACCTCGCCTCTACTAAAAATACAAAATTAGTTGGGTGTGGTGGTGGGTACCAGCAATCCCAGCTACTTGGGAGGGTGAGGCAGGAGAGTATTTGAATCTGGGAGGCAGAGGTTGCAGTGAACTGAGATTGCACCACTACACTCCAGCTGGGTGACAGGGCAAGACTCCATCTCAACAACCACACAACAACAACAACAAAAATGGGTTGGTATCTCAAAGGGATACCAAGGTGAGGGTTAATTAGTATATAATCCACATCAAGGTGCTCTGGCATTCTCAATGACAAGGAATGGAGGTCTGAAAGTGCTAGTTCCCTCCAGTGTCTTCCCTTCTCCTCCCGTAGTAGCTGCCAAGAGAAGCCCACCAGCAAGAGGCCAAAAAAACCAGAAGCTCTTTAATGCAAATCACAAGGACAGACAGGGGAATGTGGGGATGGACAGGAGGAGGGCCTGGGCGGACTCTTCCTCCCGCTTTATTCACAGATTTAGATTGTCGTTCCATCTTGCTCTCGAAGTTTGAATTTCTGGATCTAGAGGAAAGAAAAAGGAGTTCAGGGTGACCAGCTGCTTGGTTCACCCCAAAGAATAAGGGGTTTCTCAGGCTCTTAGTGCCAAAACAGGGAAAGTCCCCAGGCAAACCAGGATTAGGTGACCTGGCCACCCTACTGCCAGCCTCTCCACACCCATTGCTGGAGGAAACAGAGGTGGGCTGTGGGCCCCAGAGCCAGGCTGCTCCCCAGTCTCCTCCACCTTACACACCTTTCCTGAAATGGTGAGGGGGTAGTTTGTGACGAAACACGATGTACCTCGGAATCTTGAAGTGAGAGAATCTGCAAGACCAGAGGGAGGGGGTAAGGCGTGGGCTGGGCAAGCTCACAGGGGTATGGGAAGGGGACCAGGGGCTGGCCTGGCCTGGGAGTCAGCTTCGTCAAGGGCAGAGCAATCCCCACCCCAGGCTGGTTGGCAGAGGAGTGGGTGAGCAAAGAACCGAGCAGCATCAGCTCGGTTGGGTGGAGGCTCCCACCTTCCCTTTGCAGAAAGCTTTGATCTCCTCCACTGTGGTCTCCTCCCCGTCCTTCAGCCGAATGAAGGCACAAATCTCTTCCCCCATCCGATCGTCCTTCACTCCCACCACCTTCCAGGGCCACAGAAAAATATCAGACATCACCGTGTTCACGTGTGTTTCTTGTTTCTGGGGGCTCACCTGAGCCAGGCGCCTCACCTGCACTTCCTGCACCTTCGGGTGCGTGTGAAAGAAGTCCTCGAGCTCTGCGGGGTAGATGTTCTCAGCACCCCGGATGATCATATCCTTAGAGGGCCCACGATCTTGCAGAAGCCCTGCTCGTTCACTGTGGCGACATCTCTGTAAGGAAAGCCCAGGGGCAACCTGTCATCTCTGCCTTGTTCACTCACTTGCCTGCTCACTCGTGAAACATTTATTGACGAGCTACTGTGTGTCTTCCGCTGCTCTAGACTCTGGGAGACATAGCAGGAGCAAGACACAGTCTCTGGAATTAATAGTCTAGTAAGGGAGGGGAGGCAGGCAAAACCAACAAATACCTATGACATATTCTCTCTCTCTCATCTGTACACATGCTTTTCATGACTGGCTTCTTTCCAGGTCTCAGCTCAAATATCTCCAGACATCTTCTCTGTCCACTCAGCCTAAGGGAAGCTCCCCTCCCCACCACAGCCACTTTCTCTCCTATAACCCTATTTCATTTTCTTGGTGTTTTTTGTTTGTTCGTTTGTTTGTTTGTTTTTGAGATGGAGTCTTGCTCTGTCACCCAGGCTGGAGTGCAGTGGCGCAATCTCGGTTCACTGCAACCTCCATCTCCTGGGTTAAAGCGATCCTCCTGCCTCAGCATCCAGAGTAGCTGGGACTACAGGCACATGCCACCACCATGTCCAGCTAATTTTTGTATTTTTAGTAGAGGTGGGGTTTCACTGTGTTGGCCAGGCTGGTCTCAAACTTCTGACCTCAGGTGATCCACCCGCCTCAGCCTCCTAAAGTGCTGAGATTACAGGTGTGAGCCACTGCACCTGGCCTATTTTCTTGGTGTTATTTATCGATGTTGGGCATCATCTGTCTTCCTCCAAAAAGCAAGATCCTTCTCATCTTACTTTCCTCTGGACCTCCAGCGGCGAGAACGGTGCTAGCACATAAGGAATTCTAATAAGAATTTGCTGAGCTAAAAAATGAGAGACTGAATCTGGACTCAGATTTTGCAGCTGGTGTAGGGTGATGACCCAGTTGCTTTCTTCTGTGCTATGTATGATCATCCCCACTGTATACATTTTGGAAATTAAGACTCCAGCGTGTGAGGGTTCATCTTGATACCCACATCCTCACGGTGCCAGGTTAATGTCCCCGGCTAAGCCTCAAGACCTCCAGCCTCCCCTCAGCAGCCAGAGCCTCCACCCAGCCCTGCCTTCTCACCCTGTCCAATACCACTTGTCCTGACCCACTGCTTCCTCTGCCTTCTGAGGCTCGCCCCAGTAGCCCAGCATGACTCAGTACCCTCGGATGCACAGCTCCCCGGGCGTGTTCAGCTCTGCCAGCGTTCCCGCCTCCATGTTCATGATCCGGGCCTGGGACAGGATGGCCTCAGGATGGGGCTTCCTATCCTCTTGCTTCAGGATAGGTGGTCCTTGGAAATGGAGAGAGCTTTGCCTGCCCCCAACCCCCCAACCCAACCGCCTGGAATGAGGCCCCCTGGCTCTGCTTATCCCCATCCAGAGAAGGGAGACAAAGGCTAGAGTCGACCCAAAAGCCAGTCAGAGATCTGAGCTGGGCATGAAAGAAGAGCTGAGTCCCAGGCTGGGAGTGCTGAGGAAACAGAGCGGCAGGCAGCTGCTGCAAAGAAGTTTGTGGACTGCAGAGCCAGCTGAAGA
>NW_022096917.1:0-49241 GCF_006542625.1 Nomascus leucogenys
TGGATGCCCGACGAGTCTTGGGAGGCTGCGGCTGAAGACCGGACACCGGAGTATTGGGAGGCGCTGGGCGGAGACTAAACCCCGGACGAGTCTTGGGAGGCTTCGGGCTGAGATGGGACACGCCAGTCTCAGATGGCTCCAGGCGGAGACTGGACCCCGGACGAGTCTTGGGAGGCTGCGGCTGAAGACTGGACACCAGAGTATTGGGAAGCGCTGGGCGGAGACTGAACCCTGGACGAGTCTTGGCAGGCTTCGGGCTGAGATGGGACACGCCAGTCTCAGATGGCTCCGAGTAGAGACTGGATGCCCGATGAGTCTTGGGAGGCTCCGGGCTGACATGGGACATGCCAGTCTCAGACGGCTCCGAGTAGAGAGTGGATGCCCGATGAGTCTTGGGAGGCTCCGGGCTGACATGGGACACGCCAGTCTCAGATGGCTCCGAGTAGAGACTGGATGCCCGACGAGTCTTGGGAGGCTGCGGCTGAAGACCGGACACCGGAGAATTGGGAGGAGCTGGGTGGAGACTAAACCCCGGACGAGTCTTGGGAGGCTTCGGGCTGAGATGGGACACGCCAGTCTCAGACGGCTCCGAGTAGAGATGGATGCCCGATGAGTCTTGGGAGGCTCCGGGCTGACATGGGACACGCCAGTCTCAGACGGCTCTGAGTAGAGACTGGATGCCCGACGAGTCTTGGGAGCCTCCGGGCGGAGACTTGACCCTGGACGAGTCTTGGGAGGCTCCGGGCAGAGACTTGACCCTGGACGAGTCTTGAGAGGCTCCGGGCGGAGACTGGACACTGGACGTGTCTCGGGAGGCTCCGGGCGGAGACTGGACACTGGACGAGTCTTGAGAGGCTCCGCGGAGACTGGACACTGGACGAGTCTTGAGAGGCTCTGGGCGGAGACTGGACCCCGGACGAGTCTTGGGATGCTCCGGGCGGAGACTTGACCCTGGCCGAGTCCTGAGAGGCTCCGGGCAGAGACTGGACACTGGACGAGTCTTGAGAGGCTCCGGGCGGAGACTGGACCCTGGACGAGTCTTGGGAGGCTCCGGGCGGGAAGACTTGACCCTGGACGAGCTCTGAGAGGCTCCGGGCGGAGACTGGACACTGGGACGAGTCTTGGGAGGCTCCGGTCGGAGCTTGACCCCGGACGAGTCTTGGGAGGCTGCGGGTGGAGACTGGACACCGGAGTTCTAGGAAGCTCCGGGCTCAGATGCGACCCTCCAGTCTCGGGAGGCTGCCGGGCAGAATTCCCCCACAGGGATATTGACCAGGCTCAGTGGGGTACCTCCGTTGTCTTCTACCGGGGCCTCGCAACGAGCCCAAGCGTCCTCCTAGCTTCCTCTCCGGATCCAGCTGTTCGAGCACCTGCAGTTAGGAGATCTGGAGGCAGATCTTTCTCCCCAGATTGGGGTACATGGCCAAGGGATGCTTGGCCATGATTCTCGGCTTCCACTTGCTCTACGAATGCCTTCCGTGCTAGCTGCGCTGGAGAGAGCTTGGGAAAATAGGGCCGCTTTCTTGAGGAGCTTTTTCTGCCTGCTTTGGGGTCAGCTTTGGACCCTCTGAGACGTTTCTTTGGCATTAAAAACTCGTCACGGCGACAAACGAGAGTGTCCTTCGGGAGACGGACAGCCGTAGCGGAAGTCGTCCAGGCCCTCCTTCACAAATACCCAGTTCTGGGTGTCCATGGATGGGAACTTCAGGCGCCCGTGCTTGCGCATCTGAAAGTCTTTGGAAGACGGTTGGTTACAGTACCGGGACTTGGAGTCCATGCCCGGGGACCTCAGCCGGTCCTGCGGCCTCTGGTCCCCCATAGTGGCTCTCGCTGGGGGTGCCAAGTCTCCAGCTTCTGCGGTTCCTGAACCCTGCTGCTCTAGTCGCTAGCAGACTGCCAGCCAGGCACAGCCCAGGTTCCTTCCTGGAGGCGGAGCAGCGCTGACATCACAAGCGCAGCCCAGGTTCTAACAGGTGCCTAGTGGAATCTCATTGTGGGTTTCATGTGCATTTCCTAATGACTACTGCTATTGAACATCTGTATATTTGCTGATTTGCCATCCTTATCTCCCCTTGATTGAAGTTTCTGTGGATCTTTTTCCCATTTTTAAATTGTGTTGCTGGATATCATATTTAGTGATGAGAATCTTTGCTGTGTTCTAGATGTAAATAACTTATCAGATATATGATTTGCAAATTTTTCACTTGGCTTTTCCCTTTCATTGTCTTAACAGTGTCAAAGAGAAGTTTTTTAATTTGATGAAGTCCAATTGATCAATTTGTTCTTTTATGGATTGTGCTTCTCTTGATGTATCTATGAAAACTTGGCCTATCCAAAGGTCAAGGTTTTAATTTTTGTAAACAGCACAAGATACAGATCAAAGTTTTATTTAAAAATGTACCTATTGCTTACATATATCTGATAATTTTAGACCTATTTTTGTAAAGACTAACTTTTCTCCACTGAATGACATTTGGAAATTGGCAGACTATCAGTTGTGTATACTTTTGAAGGTCAATTTCTGGACACTCTTTTCTCTTCCATTGATTTTTCTCTCACACAAATTTCACCCTCTGTTGGTTACTTTAGCTTGATAGTAAATCTGGAAATTAGGCTGTATTAGTCCCTTAACAATGTTCTTTTACAAAGTTAGTTCTTCCTAGGTCCTTTGAATTTCCATAGAAATTTTAAAGTCAGTGTGTCAATGTCAAAAAAAGTCCTGTTGGGAATTTGATTAGGATTCTGTTGAATCTATAGATCAATTTGAGGATAATTAGCATGTTAACAATAGGAAATCTGACCACTGAGAAATGTACAGCTTTCTATTTCTGTGATTTTTCATTTTCTCAGGAATATTGTGTGTTTTTTAGTGTATGTGCCTTTCACATCTTTTTCTCTCCAGATTTTTCCTAAATATTGTTTTTCATACTATTATATGTAGAATTTTTTTAGTTGCAATTCCCAATTTTTTGTTTTTATGTTCAGAAGCATTTTTGTGTATTTCATTGAATTTTCTATATACATGATAGTGTCATCTGTGAATAAAGGCAGTTTCCCTTCTTCCTTTCCAATCTGAATATTGTTATACCCCCACCAGTCCAGTCGCCATCCTTCATTTTCCTTTTAAATAATATCAGTTAAATTTTTATCTCTTATGGTGCTTAAAACAACACTATGAAAAGCATTTTTATAAAAAATTTTAATTATAGACAAATTCAGCCTGCATTATTCCTTAAGCATATCATTTTCTCATCACATAATAATTTTTTCTGTACATTCTTACTCATTTTTTAAAAGAAGTTTTCTCACTTCCCTTGTTAGGTGCAGCTGAACAATGTTTTCTGCCATTACAAGCAGGTATACCCTAGTTCCTCCTTGTAAATGAGGTATGATCAATGCCTCTCTTGCTTTTGGCTCCTCCTCTATAAAATAGACACAGTGTATATTCCTCTTAGGTGTCTCATTAAATCAAAGAACTAGATTATGTGTAAATCAAGATAATCTATATAACATGACTTCGTATAGTGTCTGGAACAGAATAAGCATCCTGTAAAATATTGTTAATTTATATAGTATTACTACAGTTTGAACATAAAAATATTCTACATTTGATGTGTATATAAAGGAAAAGCAACATCATACATTTACATATCACAAATATTTTCATTTATTGATTATAAGAATCTATGTTAAAGTCTCAAGATACTTAGATTTCATAATGTGAGGTTGGTAATACCAAATTTGATATGGATTTATTTTTGACTTTTTTTTTCCTTTTTTATTTTTATTATACTTTAAGTTCTAGGGTACATGTGCACAATGTGCAGGTTTCTTATATATGTATCCATGTGCCATGTTGGTGTGCTGCACCCATTAACTCGTCATTTACATTAGGTATATCTCCTAATGCTATCCCTCCCCCCTCCCCCCACTCCACGACAGGCCCCTGTGTGTGATGTTCCCCCTCCTGTGTCCAAGTGTTCACATTGTTCAGCTCCCACCTATGAGTGAGAACATGTGATGTTTGGTTTTCTGTCCTTGTGATAGTTTGCTGAGAATGATGGTTTCCAGCTTCATCCATGTCCCTACAAAGGACGTGAACTCATCCTTTTTTATGCCTGCATAGTATTCCATAGTGTATATGTGCCACATTTTCTTGATCCAGTCTATCACTGATGGACATTTGGGTTGGTTCCAAGTCTTTGCTATTGTGAATAGTGCCACAGTAAACATACGTGTGCATGTGTTTTTATAGCGGCATGATTTATAGTCCTTTGGATATATACCCAGTAATGGGATGGCTGGGTCAAATGGTATTTCTAGTTCCAGATCCCTGAGGAATCACCACACTGTCTTCCACAATGGTTGAACTAGTTTACAGTCCCACCAACAGTGTAAAAGTGTTCCTGTTTCTCCACCTCCTCTCCAGCACCTGTTTCCTGACTTTTTAATGATGGCCATTCTAAGTGGTGTGAGATGGTATCTCATTGTCCTTTTGATTTGCATTTCTCTGATGGCCAGTGATGATGAGCATTTTTTCATGTGTCTTTTGGCTGCATAAATGTCTTCTTCTGAGAAGTGTCTGTTCCTACCCTTTGCCCACATTTGATGGGGTTGTTTGTTTTTTTCTTGTAAATTAGTTTGAATTCTTTGTAGATTCTGGATCTTAGTCCTTTGTCAGATGAGTAGATTACAAATATTTTTTCCCATTCTGTAGGTTACCTGTTCACTCTGATGGTAGTTTCTTTTGCTGTGCAGAAGGTCTTTAGTTTAATAGAAAAGTTCTATGGAGACTGTATGTTACATGCAAGAGCCAATGCTTCAACAATTCTCTATAACAATACTCCAACTAACAAGCTCATGTGAGTACTCACTTATCTCACAGCTGAATGTCACCACACCCAGCTAATTTTTAATTTAAAAAATTTTTTTTTACGACAGGGTCTCGCTCTGTCACCGAGGTTGGAATGCAGTGGCAACATCTTGGCTCACTGCAACCTCTGCCTCCTGTGTTCAAGCAGTTCCCGAGTAAGTGGCATTAGAAGCATGTACCACCACACCTGGCTAATTTTTGTATTTTTAGTAGAGACGGGGTCTCCCTATGTTGCCCAGGCTGGTCTCGAACTACTGACCTCAAGCGATCCACCCTCTTCGGCCTCCCAAAGTGATGGGTTTACAGGCATGACCTACCATGCGTAGCCCAAGTTTTTTGTAGAGGTGGAATCTCCCTATGTTGCCCAGACTGGTGTTGACTTCTAGGCTCCAGTGATCCTCCTGCCTCAGCCTCCCAAAGTTCTGGAATTATAGCCATTCTTTATGCCTTTACCTTTTTTTTTTTTTTTTTTTTGGACAGAGTCTCCCTCTGTCACCCAGGCTGGAGTGCAGTGGCACACAATCTTGGCTCATTGCAACTGCCACCTCCCAGGTTCAAGAGATTCTCCTGCCTCAGCCTCCCGAGTAGCTGGGGCTACAGGCACCCGCCACCGTGCCCGGCTAATTTGTTTGTATTTTTAGTAGAGACGGGGTTTCAGCGTGTTGGTCAGACTGGTCTCGAACTCCTGACCTCATGATCTGCCTCAGCCTCCCAAAGTGCTGGGATTACAGGCATGAGCCACTGTGCCTGGCCAGAAGATTTCTTTCTGTTTAGCAATCCTTTATTATAGATTGCCTGACATGTTCATCCCATTCAGGTTTCATGCCAGTTCAGTAATAAAATAATTACCTTTTTGTTTGTTTGTTTGAGATGGAGTTTTTGCTCTTGTTGTCCAGGCTGGAGTGCAATGGCACAATCTTGGCTCAACGCAACTTCCACCTCCTGGGTTCAAGTGATTCTCCTGCCTCAGCCTCCAGAGTAGCTGGGATTACAGGCACGCGCCACCACACCCAGCTAAGTTTGTATTTTTAGTAGAGACGGGGGTTTCAGCCTGTTGGTCAGGCTGGTCTCCAACCCTTGGCCTCGTGATCCAACCGCCTCAGCTTCCCAAAGTGCTGGGATGACAGGCGTGAGCCACTGGGCCCAGCCAATAATTGCCTTTGCTTTCTAGCTGTGTAGAGAGGTTTTCTGGATTAGGGGAAGGTTTATGTGTTGATGTATGTGCCCCAAAAAGGTACACACACTGGCCTCTCCTTGAGCTGTTTGGGGTATTAGAGACAAGACAAGGAGATGGAATTTTTTTTTTTTTTTTTTTGAGATGGAGTTTTGCTCTTGTTGCCCAGGCTGGAGTGCAGTGGCACGATCTCAGCTCACTACAACCTCCCCCTTCTGGGTTCAAGTGATTCTCCTGCCTCAGCCTCCCAAGTAGTTGGGATGACAGGCGCCTGCCACCACACCCGGCTAATTTTGTATTTTTAGTAGAGACGGGGTTTCACCATGTTGTTCAGGCTGGTGTCGAACTCCTGACCTCAGTTGATGCACCCGCCTCGGCCTCCCAAAGTGCTGGGATGACAGGCATGAGCCACCGCACCTGGCTAATGCTGTCTTCTTCATGTTCATACAACTTCCCCAGAGAGAGAATTTACAACACTCATCATTTCTCAGAGGTTTTTGCTTTTAGTCAGAAAAGGGAAGTTCCAAGAAGGTTCTTTCTAGATCTGTTGATTCTCAAATGTCTCAGTTCAGAATAATTTACATGCCAATGTGGCTGTTTTTTTTTTTCTGAGATGGAGTGTCACTGTGTCACCCAGGGCCGGAGTGCAGTGGCATGGTTTCGGTTCACTGCAACCTCTGCCTCCAGGGTTCAAGTGATTCCCCTGTCTCAGCCTCCTGAGTAGCTGGGACTACAGGCACCCACCATCATGCCCAGCTAATTTTTTTCTTTCTTTCTTTTTTTTTTTTTTTTTGTATTTTAGTAGAGACGGGGTTTCGCCATGTTGGCCAGGATGGTCTCGATCCCTTGACCTTGTGATCCACCTACCTCGGCCTCCCAAAGTGCTGGGATTACAGGCATGAGCCACTGCACCCAGCCTGTTTTGTCAACCTTATGATCTCTTTTTTTCTGTTTGTTTTGAGACAGAGTCTCATTCTGTCACCCAAGTTCGAGTACAGTGGCGTCATCTCAGCTCACTGCAACCTCCACCTCCCAGGTTCAAGCAACTCTCCTGCCTCCCTCTCCCAAGTAGCTGGGATTACAGGCAGACGCCACCACGTCCAGCTAATTTTTGTAATTTTTCTTAGCAGACATGGGGTTTCACCATGTTGGCCAGGCTAGTCTTGAACTCCTGACCTCACGTGACCCGCCCTCCTTGGCCTCCCAAAGTGCTGGGATTAGATTACAGTTAGCCACCACGCTCAGCCCCAACTTGGCATATTTTGGATTGACCCATTCTGGTCCCTTTTAAGAACTGCAGACAGGGGCCGGGCACGGTGGCTCACGCCTATAATCCCAGCACTTTGGGAGGCCAAGGCGGGCAGATCATGAGATGGGGAGATCAAGACCATCCTGGTCAACACGATGAAACCCCGTCTCTACTAAAAATACAAAAAATTAGCCGAGCGACGTGGCGGGCGCCTGTAATCCCAGCTACTCGGGAGGCTGAGGCAGGAGAATGGCATGAACCCGAATGCAGAGCTTGCAGTGAGCCGAGATCGCGCCACTGCACTCTAGTCTGGGTGACAGAGTGAGACTCCGTCTCCAAAAAAAAAAAAGAACTGCAGACAGCATTTCAGTACATGCTTGGGGGTTAGCTTGAACAGTGACCATCACCAAGCAAAATCTTAAAATGTGAGCAATGTGGAGCTAAACGGACTGCAAAAGGAGACCTTTGTGTATTGTAGGAACTGTAACAAAAAGGCAGAACCCTGCTTCTTCAGTGTAGCTGAGAACATCCACATCACGCAACTCAGATTTTTGGCCACACTGTTCATGCCTGTGAAAGGCCACAAACTTGCCCCAAGTATCGGCCAGGTGCGGTGGCTCATGCCTGTAAATTCCATCACTTTGGGAGGACGAGGTGGGTGGATCACATCATGAGGTCGGCACTTCCAGACCAGCCTGACCAACGTGGAAACCCCTTTTCTACTAAAAATACAAAATTACCCCAGCATGGTGGCTCCTGCCTGTAATCCCAGACCTTTTGGAGGCTGAGGCAGAAGCATTGCTTGATCCCAGGATTTCAGGACCAGCCTGGGCAATATAATTACACCCTATCTGTTTGTTTGTTTGTTTGTTTTTTTTTTTTTTTTTTTGAGACAGAGTCTCACTCTGTTGCCCAGGCTGGAGTGCAATGGCCCCATCTTGGGTCAATGCAACCTCCACCTCCCAGGTTCAAGCTATTCTCCTGTCAGCCTCCCGAGTAGCTGGGATGACAGGCGCCTGCCACCATGCCCGGCTAATTTTTTTGTATTTTTAGTAGAGATGGAGTTTCACCGTGTTAGCCAGGATAGTCTCAATCTCCTGACCTGATGATCTGCCCACCTCGGCCTCCCAAAGTGCTGGGATTACAGGCGTCAGTCACCGTGCCTGGCCCACTTACCATCTTAACGGTGTTACTTTTTTTTTACAGGGTAGCTCCCCAAAGAAGGATCCTGTAAGTATCTTTTTCTTTCTCAATGACATCCTATGATTGGGCCACGAGTCACCTCCAAGTTCAGTCCTCATTTCATGGAACTGTTTAGCTGTGGGGCCCTTTGTGGTCACAGGGCAGCTTTCGGAGGATCCATGGTTTTCCTGAATGTCCCTGGCTCAGCCACTCAACATCCACACAGTGGACAGAGCGACATCCTTCCTCTAAAGCTGCTCACTGAGAGATTTTCAGGTCAAAAATTCTAGTGGGTTGAACAGTGGCCCTTAAAATTGATGTCCACATTAACCTCAGAATGGGACATTATTTCCAAATAAGGTCTTTGCAGATGTAATGAAGTAAAGAATCTGAAGATGAGCTGGGCACGGTGGCTCACGCCTGTAATCCCAGCACTTTGGGAGGCTGAAGCAGGCAGATCACGAGGTCAGGAGATCGAGACAGGTGAAACCCTGTCTCTACTAAAAATACAAAAAATTAGCCAGGCGTGGTGGCAGGTGTCTGTAGTCCCAGCTACTCGGGAGGCTGAGGCAGGACAATGGCATGAACCTGGGAGGCGGAGCTTGCAGTGGGCCAAGATAACACCACTGCACTCCAGCCTGGGTGACAGAGCGAGACTCCATCTCAAAATAAATGAAAAATAAAATAAAATAAATAACATAACATAACATAACATTATATAACATAACATTACATTATATTCCATTCCGTTCCATTACATAACATTACATAACATTACATAACATACATAACATACATAACATAGCATACATAACATTACATAACATAACCATATAACATAACCATATAACATATATAAATAAAATAAAAGATAAAATAAAATAGAAAATAAGGTCTTTGCAGATGTAATGAAGTAAAGAATCCAAAGATGGGCTGGGTGCAGTGGCTTACGCCTGTAATCCCAGCACTTTGGGAGGCTGAGGCGGGCGGATCACCCGAGGTCAAGAGTTCAAGACCAGCCTGGCCAACATGGTGAAACCCTGTCTCTACTAAAAATACAAAAATTAGCCGGCATGGTCTCAGGGACCTGTAATCCCAGCTACTGGGGGGGCTGAGGCAGGAGAATCGCTTGAACCCATGAGGCGGAGGTTGCAGTGAGCCGAGATCATGCCGTTGCACTCCTGCCTGGGAGACAGACTGACACTCTGTCTCAAAAAAAAAAAAAAAAAGAATCTGAAGATGAGATAATCCTGAATTTAGAATGGGCCTTAAATCAATGACAGGTGTCCTTATCGGAGACAAAAGAGGAGACACAGACACAGAGGAGAAGGCCACGTGGAGATGGAGGCAGAGACTGCAGTGATGCGGCCACAAGCCCAGGGATGCCTGGAGCCCCCGGGGGATGGGAGAGGCAGGAAGGATCCTCCCCTAGAGCCTCCAGAATGAACTGGATACAATTGTAGTGGATTGAATAGTGGCCCCCAGAAACATTTGTCCATATCCTAATGCTCAGAGCCTGTGAGTAAGACCTTATCTGGAAATAGGGTCTTTGCAGATGTGATTAAGTTAAGGACCTTGAGATTGGATCATTCTGGATTAAAGTGGACCCTAAATGCAATGACAGGTGTCCTTGTAAGAGACAGGAGAGGAGACACAGACACAGAGGAGAAGGCCACGTGGAGACGGAGGCAGAGACTGGAGTGATGGGACCAGAAGCCCAGGGATGCCTGGAGCCCCCAGGAGCTGGGAGAGGTAGGAAGGATCCTCTCTTAGAGCCTCCGGAGGGAGCGTGGCCCTGAGATGCCTGTTTCTCAGACTTCTGGTCTGCAGAACTAGGAAATAACCTATTTTTATTTTATTTTTTATTATTATTATTTTTGAGACGGAATTTCACTCTTGTTGCCCAGGCTGGAGTGCAATGGCACGATCTCTCCTCACCACAACCTCCGCCTCCAGAGTTCAAGCAATTCTCCTGCCTCATGCACCCGAGTAGCTGGGATTACAGGCACGTAGGTGCCACCACGCCCAGCTAATTTTGTATTTTTAGTAGAGACAGGGTTTCTCCATGTTGGTCAGGCTGGTCGCGAATTCCCAACCTCAGGTGATCCGCCCGTCTCGGCCTCCCAAAGTGCTGAGATTACAGGTGTGAGCCACCGAGCCCGGCCACAATTCCTGATATTAAGCGTCCCTAGTTACTGGTCAGGATGGGCAGGGACGGCTGCAGAGAGGAGCATGTCCTCAGCCACTAGAGGGCAGCAATGTCCCCCACCTTCAGGCACCGGATTCTCACTTCTGGGTGGTGGCCAAGGACCTCCCAGCAGCTCTCAGGTGGTGCTAGTAATGCTCCCATGGACCACACCTTGAGAAGTGGGAAGAGCTTTAGAAGCTGTCTGGGCTGGGTGTGGAGGCTCACACCTAATAATCCCAGCACTTTGGGAGGCTGAGGCAGCAGGATCCCTTGAATCCAGCAGTTTGAGGCTAGCCTGGGCAACACAGTGAGACAAACATAGTGAGACCCCATCTCTTAAAAAAAAATGCAGGCCGGGCACGGTGGCTCATGCCTGTAATCCCAGCACTTTGAGAGGCCGAGGCGGGTGGATGACGAGGTCAGGAGATCGAGACCATCCTGGCCAACATGGTGAAACCCCGTTTCTACTAAAAATACAAAAATTTAGCTGGGCGTGGTGGCGGGTGCCTGTAGGAGGCTGAGGCAGGAGAATGGCGTGAACCCGGGAGGCAGAGCTTGCGGTGACCTGAGATCGTGCCCCTGCACTCCAGCCTGGGCAATGGTGTGAGACTGTCACACACACGCAAAAATGCAAAAACTTAGCTGCACATGGCAGCGTGTTCCTGTCGCCCCAGCACTCTGTCATCCAGGCTGGAGTGCAGTGGCATGATCTCAGCTCACTGCAACCTCTGCCTCCCAGGTTCAACCAATTCTCCTGCCTCAGCCTCCCGAGTAGCTGGGATTATAGGTACCCACCACCACTCCTGGCTAATTTTTGTATTTTTAGTAGAGACGGGGTTTCACTGTGTTAGCCAGGATGGTCTCGATCTCCTGACCTCGTGATCCGCCCGCCTTGGCCTCCCAAAGTGCTAGGATTACTGGCTTGAGCCACCACACCCGACCGGCAAGGGTTCTTTCAAAATGGAAAGGCTGACACACACAGATGCATACACACACAAGTGCACATACATGCACACGTACACACTCATGCAAGCGCATTTGTACACATACATTCACATATGTACATAAACATGCACTTTTAGGCACATGCATGCACACAGGCAGACTCTCATGCATGTATATTTGTGTATGCACGTGTGTACACATGGAATGCATGCACAGATACATACGCATTCAAACACACAAACACTGTGTGTATCTGCATGCATGAAAACACACAAACACAGCCGGGCATGGTGGCTCACACCTGTAATCTCAGCACTTTGCGAGGTAGAGGCGGGTGGGTGGATCACCTGAAGCAGGAGTCTGAGACCAGCCTGGCCAACGTGGTGAAATCACTACTAAAAAATACAAAAAGTAGGCTGGGCACGGTGGCTGACGCCTGTAATCCCAGCAGTTTGGGAGGCTGAGGTGGGCGGATCACCTGAGGTCAGGAGTTCGAGACCAGCCTGACCAACATGGAGAAACCCTGTCTCTACTAAAAATACAAAATTAGCCGGGCGTGGTGGCGCATGCCTGTAATCCCAGCTACTCGGGAGGCTGAGCCAGAAGAATTGCTTGAACCCGGGAGGCTGAGGTTGCAGTGAGCTGAGATCGTGCCATTGTACTCCAGCCTGGGCAACAAGAGCAAAACTCTGTCTCAAAATAAATAAATAAATAAATAAATAAATAAATAAATAATACAAAAATTAGCGAGGCATGGTGGCGTGTTCCTGTAATCCCAGCTACTTAAGAGGCTGAGGCAGGAGAATCGCTTGAACCTGGGAGGCAGAGGTTGCAATGAGCCGAGATGCTGCCACTGCACTCCAGTCTGGACAACAAGGGCGAGACTCTGTCACACACAAGAAAACCCACAAACACATATGTGTGCACACAGATACACACGGGCACAAAAATGTACACACGTGCAAACACGCATAGACACGTACACAGGACCCGTGTGTGCACAGGCATGCATGCAGTCGTGCAAATGTGCAAACAGACATGGCTACACATAGGTATGCACACATACAGACCCACGTACACACACGCACATGGATATTTGTGCACACAATGCACACGTACAAGCACACTCCGACATGCATGTGTGTGCAAAGGCACATTTGCACACACACACGTATGCACTCTCACCACCACTTTCCCTCCAGAAGCAGCTCCTTCTGTGAGCACCAGGCTCCAAAAGGGTCAACCATCCTTCATTACCCACAACCCAGTTTCACAGCCAGTCCCCGCTGCCTGACTCTCATTTCTCCTCCAGCAGGCACCTCTGTCCTGCGTTTGGGAGCTGCATTCCTGATGGTCCTCCTTTGGCTCACGCTGCTCCTGATCGCCATGCCCTGTCTCCTGCAAACAAAGGAGGGTAAGAGCTGGAGAAAAAATCCACGTGCCACTTGGGGAGGGGGGCGGGGGGACAGACACACAATGTCAGCATGCCATCCTTCAGGGAAACTTTTCATGATGAGCTCATGGCAGAGTCTCGTGCCGTGGTCAGGAAAGATTCAGAGACATCCCTATACCCGTCTCCAAGTTCCCTGTAATGCAGCATCTTGCAAAACAGTAATGCGACCTCACAGGCAGGGACCTGATTGTGACACAGATGCCATGTGAGGTGTTTTGATGGAACTCACACGCTGGGATCAACAGCGCCAATTACAATTTCCAGTTTCCTTCATTGTTTATCTTATTTTTTCATTTTCTTTTTTTTTGTTTGTTTTTATTTTGGAGACAGGGTGTCACTCTTGCCCAGGCTGGAGTTCAATAGTGTGATCTCGGCTCACTGCAACTTCTGTCTCCCAGATTCAAGCAATTCTCCTGCCTCAACCTCCCGAGTAGCTGAGATTACAGTTGTGCACCACTGTGCCTGGCTAATTTCTGTATTTTTAATAGAGATGGGATTTCGCCATGTTGGTCAGGCTGGTCTCGAACTCCTGACCACAGGTGATCCGCCTGCCTCGGCCTCCCAAAGTACTGGGATTACAGGTGTGAGCCACCGTGCCCAGCTTTTTATTCATTGGTTTTTACTGTCTATTATTGCAGGGTTTCACTTTAGCTTGAATTTCTTTTAACTTTAATTTGCTTTTCATTCTTTTTTTAACTTCTTATTTTTTTTTTGACACAGAGTTTCATTCTCGTTACCCAGGCTGGAGTGTAACAGTGTGACCATGGCTCACCTCAACCTCCACCTCCTGGGTTCAACTGATTCTCCTGTCTCAGCCTCCCAAGCACCTGGGATTACAGGTGTCTGCCACCACGCCTAGCTAATTTTTCTGTTTTTAGTAGAGATGGGGTTTCACCATGTTAACCAGAGTGATCTCGAACTCCTGACCTCAGGTGATCTGCCTTCCTCAGCCTCCCAAAGTGCTGGGATTGCAGGTGTGAGCCACCGTGCCCAAGTGTGTAATCCCAACCCTTTGGGGGAGGCCAAGGCAGGTGGATGATCACAAGGTCAAGAGATCGAGACCAGCCTGGCCAACATGGTGAAACCCCATCTCTACTAAAAATACAAAAATCAGCTGGGCATGGTGGTGGGCACCTGTAATCCCAGCTACTTGGGAGGCTGAGGCAGGAGAGTCGCTTGAACCCGGGAGGTGGAGGTTGCAGTGAGCCGACATTGCACCGCTGCACTACAGCCTGGGTGACAGAGTGAGACTCTGTCTCAAAATGAATGAATGGATGAATGAATTTCTTATAAGAATTTTTTTTCCCAGAGACTTTGTTTAAAGGGATAAATTATCCTTCTACATTAGGAGAAAATAATTCCAGAAGTCTAGATATTCTTCTGCTTTGGTCCTGCTTATCAAACCAAGGTTGTTGACCTTGATAACCAGTTAAAGATCCTTACAGTTTAAAGTCATTTCCTCAAGTTTTCTAAGTGGCCGATCAGAGATAAACCCCAGAGAAATAGCTGATGTGTTTCTAGCTTTTGGTGACTGGCAAAAGGTGACAGAATATTGCGTTTTACTGGCCGGGCACGGCGGCTCACGCCTGTAATCCTAGCAATTTGGGAGGCTGAGGTGGGAGGATCACTTGAGGTCAGGAGTTCAAAACCAGCCTGGCCATCATGGTGAAACCCCATCTCTACTGAAATACAGAAATTAGCAGGGCGTGGTGGCGTGCGTCTGTAATCCCAGTTACTTGGGAGGCTGAGGCAGGAGAATCACTTGAACCCGGGAGGCTGATGTTGCAGTGAGCCAAGATCATACCATTGCACTCCAGCCTGGGCAACAAGAACAAAACTCTGTCTCCGAAAAAAAAAAAAAAAAAAAAATAGAAACAAGGGTGAGGCTGGGTGCGGTGGCTCACACCTATAATCCCAGCACTTTGGGGAGGCTGAGGCAGGAGAATCACTTGATCCAAGGACTTCAAGAAAAGCCTGGGCAACATGGTGAAACCCCATCTCAACAAAAACATACAAAAATTAGTTGGGCGTGGTGGCTCATGCCTACAGTCCCAGCTACTTGGGAGGCTGAAGGAGGAGGATCACTTGAGCCCAGGAGCCAGAGGTTGCAGTGAGCTGAGATCGCATCACTGCACTCTAGCCTGGGCAATAGAGTTGAGACTCTGTCTCAAAAAAGAAAAAAAAGGATGAATTTAAGATAGCGCCTTTTTAAAACTGCAACTCTCAGATGAGTTGGCACAAGAAAAGAAAAATTTTTAAAAAGATAAAACTGTAACCCAGCCTCAATTCAGCTCAGTACCTGAAGGTAAGCAGCCGATACTCTTCCTGCACAGCAGAAGAGAGAGTTAAGTCCTTTCTGGAAGAAAATAATATCATCTGGAGGTCTACAATTCTTTTAAACAATATCTAAGATTCAAACTAGGCATGCCAAGAGACAAAGCCATATACATGATTATCAAGAAAAATACAATGGAAACAAACTCACACATGACCCAGATACCAGAGTAAGCATGTAACAACATTAACTACTGTGGCTGGGTGCAGTGGCTCACACCTGTAATCCCAGCACTCTGGGAGGCTGAGGGGGGCGGATCACTTGAGATCAGGAGTTCCAGATGAGCCTGTTCAACATGGTGAAATCCTGTCACTACTAAAAATACAAAAATTAGCCGGGTGTGGTGGTGGGCACCAGTAATCCCAATTACTCAGGAGGCTGAGGCAGGAGAATTGCTTGAACCCGGAAGGTAGAGGTTGCAGTGAGCCGAGATGGCACCACTGCACTCCAGCCTGGGTGAGAGAGTGAGACTCTGTCTCAATAATAGAATAAAATAACTAGTATGACTAAAATATAAAAAGAGAGTGGGGAGGGTTAAAAAAGATTGAAGGATAAAGGCTTTTACTAGATAACTGAAATCTATAAAAACTAAATGTAAATTCTCAAACTGAAAAATACAATAACTGAAATTAAGAACTCAGTCTATGGGTTTAACTGCAGATCAGATGCAACAGAAAAGAGGATTATTGACCTAAAAGGTCAATAGAACAATATACGAATTGGCCGGGCACAGTGGCTCATGCCTGTAATCCCAACACTTTGGGAGGCTGAGCCTGGCCAACATGGTGAAACTCCATCTCTACTAAAAGTACAAAAATTAGCTGGGCGTGGTGTCGCACGCCTGTAGTCTCAGCTACTTGGGAGGCTGAAGTACAAGAATCGCTTAAACCCGGGAGGTGGAGGTTGCGATGAGTCAAGATCGTGCCACTGCACACCAGCCTGGGTGACAGAGCGAGACTCCGTCTCCAAAAAGAAAAATGTATAAACTGAAGCACAGAGAGGAAATAGAAAAATCAGAAAAAAGCATAAGAGACATGGAATACTGAGAAAAGACCAAACATACATGTAACCTAAGTCCTAAAAAGAGAGCAGAGTGGATGGAGCAGCAGCAGTGTTTTAAGAGAGAACGGTCACCTCTAGGGCCCCGAGCTTAGTTTCTAGTGCCATTCTCCAACACACTGAACAGGGCTCCTTGGACAAGTGGCTGAATTCTAGGCCTGGGGCAGGGAATGAACACTGGAGCTTCTGATAGTGCTAAAAAGTAAGGAAGTGCTCAAAGAAACCCACAATAGTAGAGTCAGTGGGACACAGGAATCAACTGAAAGCTCTCAATGGCCAAGCTAGAACAATTAGAACTATAAAATAAAGTAGTATTGAATAATCATCCAAAGTATAAAATATCCATGAGTCCATGTTGAAATAAATGACAGAATACATAAATAAATGGGAGAGGAGAGACAAATCTCCTGTGCTGAAAACTCCAAATAATTTACGCAGATACGATGCCCTCGACGAGGTGGGTCATAACATCCTGCTCTTTCAGTGTGGGCTGCACACAGTGATTCCCTCCTAATGAGCACAGGATGAACACGGAGGAAATGAAACCGCCTTTGCAAAATGATGACTGAGACAGTGAAAGAGATCTAACTTAACCGACTCCATCTTGCTTCTAACCTCCAAGCTGTCCTTGTTCATTCCTGGGCATAGCTGAACTAACTTGGGGGGAAACTTAGTTTATAGTTTTAGTCTAAAACAAAGACGATAACAGCCTTTTCCCAAAGCAGATCTCCTTCCTGTCTGAGGACTAGACTACCTTTGTAGGACTAACATTAGCCACGGGAAATTATGGTTTAGGAGCCATGCAGCTGGAGGCTACAAGATTCTGACCCTCCCTACACTGCTCCTAAGATCAGTGCTTGAGATATTCTGCAGACCCTGCACTTGATGGATCAGCTGGCACCACCTGGATCGATAAATTGGCTGGTCTGATCTTGTGGCCTCGACCCAGGAACTGACTCAGCACAAGAAGACAGCTCTGACTCCCTGTGATTTCACCCCTGACCAATAAGCACTCCCGGCTCCCTGGCTCCCCCCACCCACCAAGCTGTCCTTAAAAACTCTGGTCTTAAAAAAAAATGGTCAGAAGGAATGACACCACAGAAGAAATTAGAATGTTTAAAAGAACCAGGAAAAGCATCTGTAGAATCTAAAGTACCTACCCAGATGGAAAAATCTACAGACACAGACGAGGACAATGTAACCAGAACAGAATAGTGACAAAACCACCCAGTTTCCATCGGTTTATGCTGAGCCAGGCACTGAGCAAACGGAAGCAGTTGGTGATCTTTCTCCCAAACCAGCCACCCCTAAGACTACTACCCCACCCTCATCACCACCTCCAACACCTTTCTCACCAGAGTTTGCCTACATCCCAGCTGACCCAGCTCAGCTTGCTGCTCAGATGTTAGGTAAAGTTTCATCTATTCATTCTGATCAATCTGATGTTTTCATGTTGGATGTGGCAACCAGTATGCCTGTTGTTATCAAGGAGGTGCCAAGCTCAGAGGCTGCTGAAGATGTCATGGTGGCTGCTCCTCTTGTGTGTTCTGGAAAGGTGCTAGAAGTGCAGGTTGTGAGCCAAACATCTGTCCATGTAGACTTGGGTTCTCAACCTAAAGAAAGTGAGGCTGAACCATCAATGGCTTCCTCAGTCCCCTTGCAGAATGAACAAGAACCTCCTGCTTATGATCAACCTCCTGAGGTCACTTTGCAGACTGATACTGAGGTTATGTCAACTGTTCATATATCATCATAGGTTCACATATCATCTGTCTATAACGATGTGCCTGTGACTGAAGGAGTTGTTTATATCGAGCAACTGCCAGAACAAATAGTTATCCCTTTTACTGATCAAGTTGCTTGTCTTAAAGAAAATGAGCAGTCAAAAGAAAATGAGCAGTCACCGCCAGTTAGTCCCAAATCTGTAGTAGAAAAGACCACCTCTGGCATGTCTAAAAAATCTGTAGAGTCTGTAAAACTTGCACAGTTGGAGGAGAAAGCAAAATATTCCTCAGTATATATGGAGGCAGAAGCAACAGCTCTGCTCTCTGACACATCTTTGAGCGGTCAGCCTGAGGTACCTGCACAACTCCTGGATGCAGAGGGCGCTATCGAAATAGGCTCTGATAAATCTCTGCACCTTGAAGTGGAGATCACTTCAATAGTCTCTGACAATACTGGGCAGGAGGAGTCTGCGGAAAACTCTGTACCCCAGGAGATGGAAGGCAAACCTGTGCTCTCTGGGGAAGCTGCAGAAGCAGTGCACTCAGGTACATCTGTAAAGTCATCTAATAGCAACAGCTGAATAAGGTTTGGTGAAGCCAGGTAAGAAAATCAGGTATTTCCATTACAAATTGCATTTCAGGTGACATCTGTATTTCAGGTAGCCATCTCTGTAGGCTCCCTGCAGATTGGTCAGTCTTTATTTTCAATAGATTTTTTAAAAATGCCAAAGCCATTTAAAGGCTTTGTTGTATTTGAGATTCTACTACTATGAGAGGAGTGATTTTGAAGTGATGTCCTCAAAGCCTAGCCTCAAAGTTTGGTCATCCAGCACTTTTGTGTTATTCTTTTGGACATATTATGTAGTCAACAACAGTATAGTCTGTTGTGAGGTACAAAATATATTCATGTGATCTGAATATGCTGATTGCAAAACTGTAATGAGAGGGTGTTGGTTTGAAATTTTCCTCTTGTGAATCTAAAATTAAACCACAGCAATGCATTTACATAGGCTATGGCATTTTCAAAAGTGAAAAAATGGTGCTGTGCTTGACTGCTTCCACACCGAGTCAGGGGAGCTCTGTGACCAGGTTTGGGGTGCTGGGCCATGCATTTGTTTTCTGCCTGGGAGCTTCCTGCAGCTGAAGGAGCAGCTTCATAGCTAGATGGAGAGGGGAAAGGTCAGGGGAGCCGGGAGGTATCAGCAGCAGAAAGGACAGCCCGGCACTTGAACAGCAATAGGCGCAGTTCACATTACTGCCTTCCTTTGATCAGTTCCCTCTCCCTGGCAAGTGCCAAAATCAAGCTGCTTTCTTGGCTGTTGAACTATCACCATGTTTTCCTGTGACACAGACATGATGTGACCTTCATCTCCATCTAATTATGGCATTTGGTCTGCTCACCTTCCTGCCTTATGGATAATTGCAGGGGCCCTTCTCTTTTTAGGGACAGAAGGGACATGAATGAGCCAACCCCCCATTCCTTTTGCAAAAACTCTCTCAATCCTGACTCTTAACTGAGCCAGAGTGATTCAAAAAGTGTTAGCAGAGCAGGTGTTTAGAAAAGATCACATTTTGTCTGGCAGTGTGACAGGGATTCTGCACAGCTGGAAAGGCAGAGGGCAGCGCTGGGAGTGGAGCATGTGGGACTGGCACTATATTCGTGGCTTAAGCAGCACATCCAGACCAAGTCACTGTTTTCAAATGCTTAACTATTTCTAAAGGAAAACAGAGTTGTCCACAACACTAAGAGGATATTAACCAAAAATTCAGATTATCAAAACCTCTCTCTCTGTGAGACAGCTGAAGACCTGGCTTGTACATATTTTTCAACAAGGTTAAAAAAAAAAAAGATTACTTGAAAGTATCTGAAGCTTTGGAAAAATGGCCACTTAATCACGTGCATAGTGTTCTTTTCTTTTTTTTTTTTTTTTTTTGTTGAGACAGAGTTTTGCTCTTGTTGCCCAGGCTGGAGTGCAGTGGCGTGATCTTGGCTCACCACAACCTCCGCCTCCCAGGTTCAAGTGATTCTCCTGCCTCAGCCTTCTGAGTAGCTGGGATTACAGGCATGCACCACCATGCCCGGCTAATTTTGTATTTTTAGTAGAGATGGGGTCTCTCCATGTTGGTCAGGCTGGTCTTGAACTCCCGACCTCAGGTGATCCACTCGCCTCGGCCTCCCAAAGTGCTGAGATTACAGGCATTAGCCACTGCGCCCGGCTCGTAGTGTTAGTTTCTTTTCAGGGGAAGAGGAAAGGCTGCACCAGGGATAGATGGCCCAGTGTTCAAAAGGTGAACTCGGCACATTTTGGCAAAGTGAAACTCCTCTATTGGGAAACTTTTCTCCGAGGGCCCATCTTCTGGGACTTGGTTCTCCCAAGACAGTACTGTCTTCAAGAGGCAGGTCACATTTGCATTATAGATGGCACTACCAAACCTCTTTTTCTCAACCCAAAGAATCCCTGTGGGACCAACCAGCCTTTTACTGCCACCTAGGATCTACGATTTCAAGTCTTGCCTAAAAGGGGTGCTCTCTGGGGTTCTCAATCCTAGATTATGTGACGTTTTATGTGTGGTAACAAATTAATGGGAGATAATGGTGCCTGTGAAGGGCCAGAGAGATTTTGATTATGTGGTGAAGATGATACCTAGTGCTAACTTCTTTAGGAAATAAAACACTATGCAGATGCACTAATGCTTCCTTTAATGGCTGAACGCACTCTTCAATTGACTTTTGGGTAAAGCTAAAGGTTGTGTTGACCAGTTTTGTCTGTGAGGATCCTATAGAAGCCACGTCTAAAGTTGAAGTAGCTGGAAACCACAACTTAGAATAAGATTGCTTCTTCAGCCACAACTGTAGTGTCCCTGCCACTTGCCACCACACCACTGTTCTCGTTTTTCAACTGTAGAGAATCTCTTTCACACTGTCAAACGCAATTATGCAGCCCTCTGTATAGCATGCTCTATGGTACATATCACTTCAGCTGTTTTATATGTAAAGGAGACTTACAGACATTACTATGCATAGTGCCTGAAACAGAGACCAAAACTTTAATTCCTGCAAAATTTTTTTTTACAGCAATGGCAGCAAGTGAACGAGGACAACCACCACCATATTCTAACATGTAGACCCTTTATTGTCTAACTGATAAGAATCAGCAAGGTCACCCATCACCGCCACCTGCACCTGGGCCTTTTCCCCAAGCAACCCTCTGTTTATCTAATCCTAACGATCCAGAGTTTCAGCAGCATCCACCAAAAGTCACTTTTCCAACTTATGTGATGGGCGACACCAAGAAGACCAGTGCCCCATCTTTTATCTTAGTAGGCTCAAATGTTCGGGAAGCACAGGGATGGAAACCTCTTCCTGGACATGCTGTTGTTTCACAGTCAGATGTCTTGAGATACGTTGCAATGCAAGTGCCCATTGCTGTTCCTGCAGATGAGAAATACCAGAAACATACCCTAAGTCCCCAGAATGCTAATCTTCCAAGTGGACAAGATATTCCCCCGGCCAAAAAGCCCTGTTTTCCTTTCTGTTGCTTTCCCAGTAGAAGATATAGCTAAAAAAAGTTCAGGATCTGGTGACAAATGTGCTCCCTTTGGAAGTTACAGTATTGCTGAGGAGGTAACCGTGACTACTGCTCACAAAGTTCTCAAAGCAGAAACTGAAAACTCGCAGGTACACTTTCCTACCATAATATTCAGGCCTTAACACACATGCGTTTTAAGCGTTTTGATTTCTTGACCTGGAGATTTAGATATTTAAAAACAATTTGAGATAATAAGTTGGGGTATACTCTAATTTCCTGGGGTTATTGTCTCCAAGTTCCTAACCACCAGTTACTAATAAATGCAAAGCAGGTGCACTGTACCATGACTCATGCCAAGGATTTGATGCCTGATACGTGAAACTAATGAACTCAGTTACTTTGAATACCTAGTCCATTGTCTAACACAGTGGTAGATGTGAAAAGGGGATGGATTTTTAAAACAGGACAATTTAGTTGGCATGTTTAGGGAGTAGGGAGGAGCTGGGAACAACTGAAGAGCAAGGTAAGAGAGGAAAGTCTTGATTATGTAACGGAGCCCTTAATCCACATGGTAAGAGGCAGTAGATGGATAGGTGAGAGGCAGAGTAAAGAGCTGAACAACAGCTGAGATTAACTGTGGATGAGACAGTTTGATCACTCACAAATCATTTTTAAATTTTTCATTCATACTTAATGCCAAGCCTTATGCTAGCCCTCCTCCCCTATGTATGGACAGTAGAGTGAGCAAAAACATGGGACCTACATCTTAGTTGGGGAGACAGACAAAAAAGTGTATTATAACATGTAAAGTATTATGGAGAAAACAAGGTACTGACACAGGCCTACCTTTAATTGTCCCTATTAGATAGGGTGTTCAGGCTCAGATGTAAACTGACACCCAAGCATGAGAAGGAGCCAGCTTTGCACGGTGTGCCCAGGCTGCGTCCTAGGGCAGAAAAGAACATGGGGGTTCCAGAGACAGCAAAGTAGGCCACAATGAGACTGGCTGAGGGGAATGGGGAGATTGTATGAAATGAAGAAAGATTTTGATTGAAAGTTCAATGGGAAGCCAGCACAAGTGTTTTAAGCAGAAGAATGACTGATAGAATCAGATTCCTGTTTTTATTAGATCCCTCAGGCTGCTATGTGGAAAACAGATTAGCAGTAAGGGGGAGGTCAACAGAGGAAGTGGGGAGATGAGTTGAAAGTACAGAAGTGTTATACACAATTAGTTACTTAAAATAATTAGTGGGAATTTTAAGTTGAACATCTGAGAGATCGACAAAAGCTAGATTTCATTCATAAGCAGGCTCAAGGACCAGTTACTATATTTAAGGAAAGACAAAATTATCTTAGGGCTACACGTACTTCTTCAAACTCTTTATGGACTTTTGGTGGAACTGCCAAAATGACTGTTTTCAGCATGAAATTGCTGGGATATTTCAGTGCAAAAGCCCATAGGTAACTAGTTAAGCTTAGTAACAGAGCAGGAGGGTAGACCTTGCATTTCTGATCTTCTACTCATTTCACATGTTCAGTTTCATGTTTAACTTTAAACAATTCAATGTTTGCATTATTCCTAACAGATCCAGAAATGACACAGTTTGGGCCAACATTTCAGGGAGGAGTCTGCCACCAGTGTAATGTATCAATAAACTTCATGCAAGCATACAATTTTGTATTGCTTTTTTTTGTAATTTAGGAGAACTGCAACCAACCAACCAAACACAAAAGGCCTGTCTTTTCAGACTTATAAAGCAATAGCATTTTCCAACTCCATGTATATACTTTTAAACCATTCCCACTCTAACAGATCTAGTAACACATTTTCTAACCAGGTAGTTCCACTTGATTCTGCATTGGAGATTCACACGGAATGAATATGGTAGCACCTCTCTATGCTGTATCTATCCAGAGATTAACTGAATGCTAAATGCCTGCTTACCACTATGCATGCCAGGTAACCGGTTATCTCCTTGGCCCTGGGAGCTATGGTACCACAAGGACTTCTTTCATAGGACGCTTTTAACAATTTAGGATAGTAGTAAGTGGCAACATTAGTATATTTGAAATTTTAAAAGAAACCACACTTTGGGGAACATTCTAAAGGCTTTATTTAGCATCAGGTAGATTATTTCATTATAACACTTGTTAACTTCAAGATAGCAATTAAAATCATGGGCTGGCAGCTACCTAAGGCCCCTGGGAGCAGTATCTCAGTCTGGGGTTTGGGTGGATAAATACTATAAGATTTAAGATTAATGTGCCCCAATTAAAGGGGCAAAACTACTGTACAGTAGGTCTCCACACATATTTTAAATACACAGGTACCTTGCAAACTTGAAATGCACAAGACCTCCTTTTATGTAGTTTGATACTTATATATATGAGTGCAATTTAATTTCTCTAGTGGCATTTGCCATGGACGTGGAAGCATTTAACAAGGTTTCTGATTATGTAATGGTGATTAAAATCTATATTTCTAGGACATTTTTGTGAATTGCTAGATTTTATACATATTTTCAGTTCAAATGTAAACTTAAACATTTTAATGATACTGACTGCAGAAAACTGTAAAAGTAAAGTCAGAGCACTAAGTAAATGAAATACTTTTCCAGTTTAATTCTTTAGAATTTTCAAATCAGAAATATCTATTCTGAATATTCAGGCATTCTTTTTTCTTCTTGGAAGATGGAAGGGGTAAAATTGGGAGGATTAGTATGAATAAAAGCCATCTTATCAGTGGAGTCTTTATAAAATGACATAACCTCTACATTTGAGCAATATATATTGTATAGGAGGAGAGTTCTAAATATGTCAAAGGTTACATCTAAAACATTCAAGCATGACAGCATAAAAATATTCAAAATAACTTGATTTGGGATTACTATACAGTTCCATAAAGCTGAAGTTACATTTAGGTATAAACCTTCAGTAAATATGGCAACAGCAACCATAAAAAGCATATTCCCCAGCAGTTTTCTCTTCCCTCTATATAAAATAGTATTCCAAATAAGTACATTTTATAGCAAAACTATGCATTTTTCCTGACTTTCATCGCCAATATCGCCTTATACCCTGCTTTTGTTGGGTGAAATGCAGTTATCTTATGAGTGTTTTTTCATTTTTTTAAAAAGATAAGTAGAAACCAAGGGAAAAAAATTTAAAAACATAGGTTTAAGACTTATTTGTAGATTAGCCAAACACCCTGACTTGTATGCATTTTAATAAATGTCAGGCAAATTGAAGTAATTTCTGTCCCAGTAGCTGCCAGAGTAAATCCAGTCCTGTGCTCCATTGTAGGGATTAGGACCTTGATGGAACCACCTGTTAAAAGAAAAAGGACAAGACTTACAGGGGAAACTGGAAAATCACAGGCTGTTTCTTCACTAGCTTGCAGTATTTTTCTACTACAGCAACTCATTCTGTGAGTGAGGGATTTCTAAAGAGATGCTGAAGTGATGCTGTTTTTCTGCTTAGGTAGGGAACAGGTCTGTGGAATAATATTCCAAAAGGGGTAATGATACCATGCAAAAGGCATATGGATTTCCCACCAGGATCTAGCACGCTACTTGACAGAAGCAGGGTCTTCTAATAGGTTGGTTTGAGACAATGTATTTGTCTAACCAGTTTACCCTCTAGCCTAGGTCTTATTTTCCACAAGGCATTTTTTTAAGTAGTTGGGAATAAATTAGGATAACGAAATTAACATTTACAGCATACCCACAGCAGTATGTAAGGCACCTGGTTCAGTGTAAATGCCCTTCAGACTCGTTTTTTTTTTTTTTTTTCTTTGAGAAGCAGTTTTGCTCTTGTTGCCCAGGCTGGAGTGCAATGGTGCGATCTCAGCTCACTGCAACCTCTGCCTGCTGGGTGAAAGCGATTCTCCTGCCTCAGCCTCCCTAGTAGCTGGGAATACAGGCATGCTCCACCACAGCCAGCTAATTTTGTATTTTTAGTAGACAGGGTTTCTCCATGTTGGTCAGGCTGGTCTCGAACTCCTGACCTCGTGATCCGCCCGCCTCAGCCTCCCAAAGTGCTGGGATTACAGGTGTGAGCCACCACACCTGGCCTCAAACTCTTAAACCTCCATTTTACAGATGAGAAGCTGAATGTCTAAGCAGTTAAATAACTTGCCCAACCTAGTAACTGATGGCAAATTTAGGTTTAAGGTTAAAGACCATGATTTTTCTAATATACCATGCTACACATAATCCAAAAGACATGAATAGACATTTCTGAAGACACACAAATAGCCAACAGGATACAAGAAAATGCTCGACATCACCAATTATGAGGGAAACGTGAATAAAACCCACAAGATTATCATCTTACACCAGTTAAGATGGCAATTATTAAAAAGAAAAACATGCTGGCGAGGATGCAGAAAAAAGCAAGCTCATACACTGGTAGTGAAAATATACAGCCATTATGGAAAACAGTATGGAGATAATTTGGGTTTTTTTTTGTTTTGTTTTGTTTTGTTTTGAGACGGAGTCTGGCTCTGTCTCCCAGGCTGGAGTGCAGTGGTGCGATCTCGGCTCACTGCAAGCTCCACCTCCAGGGTTCCTGCCATTCTCCTGCCTTGGCCTCCCGAGTGTCTGGCACTATAGGCGCCCACCACCACGCCCAGCTAATTTTTTGTATTTTTAGTAGAGACGGGGTTTCACCATGTTAGCCAGGATGGTCTCGATCTCCTGACCTCGTGATCCACCTGCCTTGGCCTCCCAAAGTGGTGGGATTACAGATGTGAGCCACCGCGCCCGGCCAGAGATTTCTTAAAAAAACTTAACTACCATAGGATCGGCACTCCCACTACTGGGTGTCCAAAGGAAAGGAAGTCAATGTATCAAAGGGATACCTGCAACCCCGTGTTTGTAACAGCACGATTCACAATAACAAAGATATGGAATCAACCTGTGCCCATCAATGGATGAATGGATAAAAGTCAGTGGAAATAACGTTTTTTCAGGCCTGGGACAACTCGGCAGGGTTTGTGTTAGATAGGTCCTTGCTCTGGGCTCACAGTGTCTGGCATCCCTGCCTGGTCCGCACACAGCAGCCTGCCTGAGGGCTCAGCCACACCCCCTCACTCAGGCACGCACCTCGTCTTCCAGTCCTCTTCTGACTTGGACCTGTTTGTGCGGGCTGCTCTTTGTTTTTCCTCAAGTTGCTTTTTTTCTTCACTAGCTTGATCTAAAATAAGAACATCAATACAAACCATTAACGCTCTACATGGAGGATGCCAGGCACAGTATTAAGCACAAGAACTTCACAAAAGAACCATCTACACGTATCTCCCTTTTATTAGAACACAAATACCAGAGTCAAATATCAAACAAAAATTGTAACAGATACCTGGGCTAGTAAGAGGCAGAGCTAGTATCACAGATGCAGCATCTCTTTGACAACCTATGCTCTTAACAACCTTGCCAAGAACAACCTGTTTATTCTTAAGGCCAAAACAACTGTGTTAAAATTCTTCAGTGAAAAATTGGGTGTAAAAACTAAATAAATGTGAAATTATTCTAAATTCTTAGTGAGACCTCACAGAGCTCCTTCAGATGCCATTCTTAAGAAATTTAAACTGTCTTCCAAAATACTGTTGCTGTGTCTCACTTTTTCTCCAATGTGGCACTATGACATGTTAGATGTGATGGCTCTATCATAAGAGGCTGCCTAGTGTGGGAGAGGATGTTTAGCAGCATCCCTGGCCTGCAGACGCCAGTAGTCCCTCCTAAGAAGTGACAACCAAAGTCTTCAGACTTTGCTGCATGTCTCTTTGGGGGGATAAATGCCCCCCTTTTGAGAACCACTGAGTTGGAAAAAATTTAACACGATAAGATAAAAATGGGCTGGGTACAGTGGCTCACACCTGTAATCCCAGCACTTTGGGAGTCTGAGGCAGGTGGATCACCTGAGGTCAGAAGGTCCAAGACTAGCCTGGCCAACAGGGCGAAACCCCATTACCACTAAAAATACAAAAATTAGCTGTGTGTGATGGCACGTGCCTGTAGTCCCAGTTACTCAGGAGGCTGAGGCACAAGAATAGCTGGAACCCAGGAGGTGGAGGTTGCAGTGAGCCAAGATTGCGCCACTGCACTCCAGCCTGGGAGACAGAGCAAGACTGTATAAAAAAAGAAAAAAATGTTGTAATTGATACCCCAGTTACCCTGATGTGATTATTACATATTGTATGCCTGTATCAAAATATCCCACATACTACATAAGTATATACACCTATTTATACCAACACACAAAAACATTTAAGTTATAATTAACCAAGGGGAGGCCACACTCTCCTTTGGGGCTGACAAGGTGCTATGTAAATTCTGAAGTAGACAGTGACTTAATTAGTCAGAATATGCCTCTGGCCATCTCCAGTATATTAAATTTTCAGGGGAGTACTACCACAATAATATGAGCTAATAAGGTCTGCTCAGATTTCCACATTTAAAATAAAAGTTTGAATTTAAATTGAATGTTAACTCAAACTTAAAGAGAGACTAAAAACGCTAGTACCCCAATGGTGCTAACAATCACCAGGAATAAAACAAAGCATCATCGCCCGAGAAATGAGTCTTCACTTGTGGCTTTGGCGGATGCTAGTTACCTCTCTCTCCATTTTCCATGGCTCTGATGTCAGGCCGTAACCTGCAGTCTGTCTTGGGAATCACACTCTCCATGTCTTTGTCTACTTCATTCAAAACCATTGCAGAACTAGTAAAATTATACATCTGAAAAGAAGCAAAAGGATGAAATTAAAATATGCCAAGGCATAATTCAAAATGAAACTTTCTGAAAGTAGAAGAGGGTTGACTTGACAATGACCCCCCCCCCTTTCGTGGTAACAATGGTCAGTCATTCTCGGATCACACGTATCTAAATGTTTTCACCAAAATCTGCACCATCTGTGAGTATCTGTCTCAAAAAAATCTCAAAGCAGGCTTTGCAGAGTAAACATCCTCTATCATGATCAACTTTAAATAGAACTCTAAGCAAAAATCAACATTCTTTTATCTTCATTAAAATCATTCCTTGCTGGGTCTGGAGGGCTGGTACTGACTAGGCTGCACCAGCTTATATTTAATAAGGACCACTTTTACCACTAAGTAGCTATTAAAGAAGCCCCAGTGAAGTCCTAACTCAACACATCCTCCCAGCCAGATGCCAGAGGGATGGACAGCATGATGCACTTACGATGCGCTGAGCTCAGGCAAGAAGGGAGCACCTGGGAGCCAGTGGGGGCTCAGGATGCCAACCTGCCTGTCTCCATGCTGCCTGGGCTGACCCTGCATGTGCCAGGAAAGAGCACCACAATGCTGAACACAGACAGTGAGACTGCAGCCAGCAAGCCCAGTCTCACCTGGGTAGAATTTGGAGGCCATGGGGCTATTCACCATAGAAGAACACTTCCAGGGATAATGAATACACTTTCAGAATCCGGCATTGGCATTTCACCCGACTCCTCGAGGTGCTCATCTAGAAAAACCAACCAATGAACAAAATTTAAGTAGAAAGTTTTAAGATACAGTCAAGCACCACATAATGACATTTTCAGTCAACAACAGACTGTAAATATGATGGTAGTCCCCTAAGGTTATAGCAGAGCATGTATAGAAATCTGCTATATGGCATTTGATATTGGCATTGCAGACCAAGTAAGGGAAATGACTGATACCCAGTAATGGTGTTGGGACTTTTGGCTTTCCACATGAAAAAAGAGATATAAATAAAAATACATACACAATCTAAGTTTGTGTGAAGTACACTGTATGAGGTTCGCACAATGATGAAATCACCTAATGTTTTCTTAGAACATATCCCTGTCCTTAGGAAAATATATATACACTTACAAATTGTAAACCATCGTTTATTGCACACCACTAGAATGTAAACTACATGAGGGCATATGACACTGTGACTTTCTAATTCTTATATCCTTACTTTGAACACAGTGTGGGAAGCCAACGGATACCTGCTGAATGCCCGAGTGGGTGCTAAGAGTCTCAGAAGCTTCGTGTGTTGTGCCACTTAGTGTTATCCGCATTTAAGTCATTATCATCATCACTCTTTCCTATAGGGTTTTATGTTTTTAAGGCTGTTTCCTTTTTAAAGACAAAATAATTCATTTGAGTATGTATTTTTAATATTTTTGAGATAGGGTCCTGCTCTGTTGCCCAGGCTGAAGTACAGTGGTGCAATCACAGCTCACTGTAACCTCAAACTCCTGGGTTCAAGCGATCTTCCTGCTTCAGTCTCCCAAGTAGCTGGGACTACGGGTATGTGCCACCACACATGGCTAATTTTTTAAAAAATATTTTTATAGAGATGAGGGGTCTCATTATGCTGCCCAGGCTGGTCTTGAACTCCTGGCTTCAAGCAATCCTCCTGCCTCAGCCTCCCAAAGCACCATTTGAGTATCTACTAAGGAACTTCTGGAGGCCCAGCCACTGGGGTGCTAGAGAAGCACCATCACTACCTGACTTTCATGGAGCTCACACACTAGAGAGGAACAATCTGAGAACAACAAAAGGTTACATTCTTGGGAAAGTCAACTAAATATATCAATGGCAAAACCAGGAGGGATCCCAAATGCATCAGATGAAAAGAGAATTTTTCATTAGATGAAACACAGGGAGCCAGCGTTTCCTCAGGCCCCCCTCCCCGCGGCCCCAGCTATGCTAGTGCTCTATGTATGTGGTCTTTATGCAACAACCCCTCGAGGAGAGCTCACGACTGCTTTTTAGACATATGGAATGAAGGCTTTGGAAGGGTAAGTCACAGTCCCAGCATCACACAGTGAACAAATCTAGAACTGCTGGCTGAGACACATTCAGTAAATATACAGTTTACAAAATAGCACAGAGGTGACAACGCTAATGACACAAACTTCCCTCAGTGTCTGTGTTCAGGAACGTCAGAAATCCATGGTAGGCAGATGACAGGAACACAAGAATGAGAGAGACCAGAAAAGCAGTGGATGTGTGAGAATACCTGCTCTCTCCAAGGGGGAAAAAAATACTTTTTTCACAGACTGACTGGGAATTTAGGGAATATAAGGAATGTTTCTGGAATTTCACCAACGTTCTCGGCCATCCCCACTCTGTGAATAGGTTGGAAGGCAAGCGTGTTGGGGAGATCGTCTTTGTCAAGGTGCCTCCTATTAGCAGGAGTTGCCACCAAGGAGTTTGTGCCGGGGGTCCCAGAATCCTGGACATGCCCTTCTCAGCCCCATCAGTTTCCTGCTGGCTGAACAGCACAGTTGGTGCCCAGTTCCCGTGGGCAGGAACAAGGGATATAAAGAGGGAAGCAGAACTGTGCACACACAGCCGAAGGGAAACAAAGAAAGAAAGAAACAGCCCCACCCACAGGAAAGCAGAATGCTCCCGCCGTTTAATAAACCTCTTTTCACTTTGGGAGCAAGGCTAACTCCATCTAAAAAGAAAGTCACTCATAAATACACCTTCTGCTTTTGAGGGATCTTAGGGCTTCCTGAACTTTCACATGCATAAGAAACGCTAAAGAGCCCCAGAGACTGGTCTTCAGTAGGTCTGAGGTGAAGCTGGGCCGCCTGCATTTCTAATGAGCTCGCAGATGATGCTCAAGATGCCAGTCTGAGGAAGCACTTTTGGCAGAAATGACTTTATCAGTCTTTACTATGAGCAGATACTATTCTGAGCCCATTATGTTTGTTAACTCATTTAACGGGGAGGTGCTATTATAGTGCCCGTGTTACAGATGAAGGCACTGAGGCAGAGAGATGAGAAAGCTCGGCTTGTACTGCTCATCACCGGTGGGGCTAAGATTCTAACCCAGAGTTTGCGCTCGGAACCATTATCTTGGTTACTGGAAAGGAATCCGTCCTCAAATATTTCCTGTCCAAAGAGGTGCAGTCCTCGAGCATTTATGCCAGGAGGGAAGGGGCAGGAGTTTGCTAACCACTGGAGCCTGCTTGGGACCACGCGACAAGAAGCCACGTACGTGCCTCCCCTACTGGGATTTAACTGTCCCACAAAGAAGGAAGTTTAGTAAGAGGAAAGCAGCCCAGGGATGACTCCTTTAACTACGACCGTCTTAATTTCAGTAATTTCACGATAAAGAACAAGGCAACAAAACTGATGATAAGCATGAAAATGTCAGAGAGAATTTTGGAGGAAATTTTAAATCTTCAACAGTTTCAACTTTCAATGCACATAAACAGGAGGAAAAGAAAATTTGTCTCATTAAGATGAACTCCAACATTCCACAGCTATGTGAATTAAAGCAGAGCTCCACGTATAATTGCCCCACAGTTAAAAAACTGATAGGTGTCCATATCCTATACAAGGCTCTGCCGAGTACTTGTTAAAGCAAATGTCTGATCATTAAAAAGAGAAAAGTGACATGCATTAGCAACAAGGAAGAAGAAAGTCAGACTGTGACCCTAGAACAGGCCAACTCCAAAAGGATTAGTACACATTGAAGAATCCAGTTACTCCTTCGATACCACCTTACAGGATGTTCACCTGTTTGCTGTTCTTCTTCTCTTCTGTATTTTTCTTATCTTTTTTTTGTAAGCATCAAACGTGGCAAGGTTAACACTGTATAAACATTCAGTCCACTTCCCATAGAGGGCACAGAGCTTCTTTTTGCTGTCAAGAAAAACTGACGTTTAGTTAACAAACCAGGGTTTGGTTTTTTAAAGCCAACAGCACCTGGTATTCCCAGGTGGTCTCCCATCCAAGTACTAACCAGGCCTGACCCTGCTTAGTTTCCAAGAGCAAATGAGATCAGGTGTGTTCAGGGTGGCATGGCCGTAGACTGTTTTGCTGCAATTGAATATTACTATAAAGGTGTGTATGACTCACAGAGTCTCACTCTGTCACTCAGGCTGGAGTACAGTGGTATAATCATGGTTCATTGTAGCCTCAACCTCCTGGGCTCAAGGATTCCTCCCACCTCAGCCTCCAGAGTAACTGGGTCCACAGACATGTGCCACCATGCCTGCCTACTTAAAAAAAAGGTTTTTTGTAGAGACAGGGTCTCACTATGTCATCCAGGCTGGCCTCAAACTGGCTGCAAGCAATCCTCCCCACTCAGCCTCCCAAAGTGCTGGGAATACAGGCGTGAGCCACTGTGCTCAACCAAATCAGGTTCTTTAATGAAATAGACTTCCCTGTAGAAGAAAGATTTTTCTACTTATTAGAATGCTTGTTTCCTAGGTTATGGCAATGTTTTTTTTGTTTTGTTTTGTTTTTTCGTTTTTTGTTTTTTTTTTAGATGGAGTCTTGCTGTCACCCGGGCTGGAGTGTGGTAGTGCGATCTCGGCTCACTGCAACCTCCACCTCCCAGGTTCAAGCAATTCTCCTGCCTCAGCCTCCCAAGTAGCTGGAATTACAGGTGCCCACCACCATACCCAGCTAATCTTTTTGTATTTTTAATAGAGATGGGGTTTCACTGTGTTGGCCAGGCTGGTTTTGAATCTGACCTCGTGATCTGCCCACCTCAGCCTCCCAAAGTGCTGGGATTACAGGTGTGAGCCACTGCGCCCAGCCAACAATGTATTTTAATATCGACATTTTATCTAGTGAACAAAATCTATACTATTCAACATTTAAAATGGAAATTTTACCTTTTATCTTGAATGTAGCCTTCAACTTTGTGTAATTCCTTACCAAAAAGGCCACATGGCTTAAAATTCAACACACATTTGTCCCCAGTCCTATAAAGAAAATATTAAGTTCAGATTATCATTTATTAACAAAGCAGCAGTAGAGAAAAATAACCGTGATAACCCTCTCTAGCAGCAGCTACTCTTTACAGATTTTCTCTGTGTGCCAGGCATACTAAAGTGATAATGATTAATCCTTGACTGGTAATCTTCCCACCATAAAGACAAGGTATGTGAGGTGCAGAAAGAATACGTGACTTGCCTAAGGTCACAAAGTAGAATGGGAGCCCAGTTCTTTCTAGTAACTCCTATGCCCTGTCTCCCTGGCCCCCATTAAACAAAGGAAGCAAAATGAGCTGAGATTGCAATTAAGGTTCACAGAAGCTGGGGAAGCTGGGTTCACCCAGTCTTCCTTAATCAGAGACTTTAATGAACCCTCTTTATTAAATAAATGGGCTTCTAGTCATTCAAGAGTTAGTTATATTGCCTGATTCTTTTTTTTTTTTTTTTTTTTTTTTGAGATGGAGCCTTGCTCTGTCACCCAGGCTAGAGTGCAGTGACACGATCTCAGCTCACTGCAACCTCCACCTCCCGGGTTCAAGCAATTCTGCCTCAGCCTCCCGAGTAGCTGGAATTACAGGTGCCCACCACCGCACCCGGCTAATTTTTGTATTTTTAGTAGAGACGGGGTTTCACCATCTTGGCCAGGCTGGTCTCAACTCCTGACCTCGTGATCCACCTGCCTCAGCCTCCCAAAGTGCTGGGATTACAGGCGTGAGCCACCGCGCCCAGACTATATTGCCTGATTCTTAAATTTTCATCAGCCTGTTCTAGAGCTTTTCTTTAAAAACAAATAAAACAAAAAAAACTGAAGTTCACTAAAACTGCTTGATGAAAACTGAAGGAATGGACGAAGTACTCAAGGTGCCTTACTTGTGGTTTATGATTTCCACATTGCCGTACTGTTCGACCCACAGTTTATTCACAATGATATTATGCACACAGCAGGTGGGATTTGTCCATGTATATGCCTCATTGTGTCTAAAAAACAAAACCAAAACCAGAAACATAAGTGAGAGGTATCACTTTGTTTAAAAAGTGCACTTGCTCAAATGCCATTACTCAGAATAACAAACCAGGCTGCTTTAGATAACTAAGTTCTAAGACTTTAAAAATTCTATTGATGTTAACTCACCATAAAATTTGCCCATTCTTGTTTCTTAAAAGGGAGTAACAGCTTAAGAAAAAATTCTATACTTCCACCAAACTCCAAATAAACTATGTACATAATCATTTTAAGCATTCAAAAGTGTGATGAAACATTAAAAAAAGCTGAAGTAGAGACACAAAATAAAAAGTCTGTTTAGCACTTTCTAGAGAAAGTACCCTCCAGCTCACCAAAGGAAAAAACTCATCTATGTGAATAAACTCTGATTTTATAATCCTGTATATCCAGAGGAATAGAAATCATTCTGCCATAAAGATACATGCACGTGAATGTTCACTGCAGCACTGTTCACAATAGCAAAGACATGGAATCAACCTAAATGCCCATCAATGATAGATTGGATAAAGAAAATGTGGCACACATACACCATGGAATACTATGCAGCCATAAAAAAGAACAAGGTCCTGTCTTTTCTGGGAATATGGAGGAGCTGGAGGCCATTATCCTTAGCAAACTAATGCCGGAACAGAAAACCAAATACCACATGTTCTCATTTATAAGTGGGAGCTGAATGATGCGAACTCATGGACACAAAGAAGGGATGAATGCACACTGGGGCCTACCTCAGGATGGAGGTTCGGAGGAGGGAGAGGATCAGAAAAAATAAGTATTGGGTACTGGGCTTAGTACCTGGGTGATGAAATAATCTGTACAACAAACCCCCATGACAACAGTTTACCAACAGAACAAACCTGCACATGTACCCCCAAACCTAAAATAAACATTAAAGAAAAAAGAAAAAGTTTTATTTTATTTTTTATTTTTTATTTTTTTTTTTTGAGACAGAGTCTCACTGTGTCACCCAGGCTGGAGTGCAGTAGCATGATCTCAGCTCATTGCAACCTTCACCTCCCAGGTTCAAGTGATTCTCCTGCCTCAGCCTCCCAAGGAGCTGGGACTACAGGCGCGTGCCACCACGCCCAGCTAATTTTTGTATTTTTAGTAGAGATGGGTTTTCGCCATATTGGCCAGGCTGGTCTTGAACTCCTGACCTCAGGTGATCCACCTGCCTCGGCCTCCCAAAGTGCTGGGATTACAGGCGTGAGCCACCACTGCACCTTCATATATTTGTCCTTAGATATGTGTCTTTTAATTTACATAAGGTAAAATTCATTTTTGTTGGTACTCAGGTTTATGCTTGTACAGACCTGTGTAACCACCACCAACACAATCAGAATCCTAAACAACTCCTCCACCCACAAACACTTCGCTCATGCTTCTTCTGGTAGTCAAACCTTTCTCCACTCCTAATCCCTGGATCTCCAACTCATTCCTTATCCCCAGTGGCTGATCTGTTCTCCATTGCAATAGTTTTTCCTTTTCCAGATGTCATATAAATGTAGATTACCTTTTGAGATGAGCATCTTCAATTTGTATAATGCACCTGAAATTCATCTGTGTTGTTCTACGTATCAATCTTTGTGCTGAGTAGGATTCCACTATATGGATATGCCACAGTTTGTGTGACCATTCACCCACTGAAGGGCATTTGGGCTGTTTTCAGTTTTTGGTGATGATGAATAATGCTACTGTAAACATTTGTATACAGGTTTTGGGATGAACGTAAGTTTCCATTTCTCTAAGGTAAATATCTAGGCGTAGTATTGCTGAGTCATGTCGTAAACATAAGGTTAACTATATAAGAAACTGCCAAACTGTTCTCCAGGGTGGCTCTACCATTTTACATTCCAACACCAACAATGCACAGGTTGAGCATTCCAAATTTCAAAACTTGGACATCTGAAATGCTCCAAAATCTGAAACTTTTTGAGCACCGACCTGACACTCAAAGGAAATGCTCACTGGAGCACTTCAGATTTTGGAATTTTGGATTTGAGATGCTAAACCGGTAGGTATACTGCAAATATTACAAAATCTGAAAATATTCAAAATCCAAAACAATTTTGGTATATTTAAAAAAAGGGATATTCAACCTGTATGAGATTTCTAGCTCCTCCACATCCTTGTCAGCCCTGGGTATTGTCAATGTTTACAATTATTTTGCTTTTAAACATTGTAATAGGTATAAATATAAATTGTAATAGGTATAAGTAGGATATCTCATTGTGGTTTTAACTCTGTAATTCTCTAATAACTGATGCTGTTGAACATCTTTTTAAATTTTTGTTTTTTTTTTTAGAGATGAGGTCTTATTCTACTATCTAGGATGGAGTGCAGTGGTGGGTCATAGCTCACTGCAGCCTCGAACTCCTCGGCTCAAGTGACCCTCCTGCCTTAGCTTCCCTAGTAGCTTTGACTACAGGCATGTGTCCCCATGCCTGGCTAAATTTATTTTATTTTATTTTTTTAGAGACAGAGTTTCACTATGTTGCCTAGGCTGGTCTTGAACTCCTGGCCTCAAGCAATCCTCCTGCCTCAGCCTCCTAAGTAACTGGAATTATAGTTGTGAGCCACTGCAATCAGCTGACACCATCTTTTCATGTGCTTATTTGCCATATATATATATATATATATGAAGTATCTATTCACATTTTTTGCCCAATGTTTTATTGGGCAAAATAATTTTTTATTGTTCTTTTTTGTTGTTGTTGTTCCAGAGACAGGGTCTCACTCTGTTGCCCAGGCTGGACTACAGTGGCACAATCATGGCTCACTGCAGCCTCGAACTCCTGGGCTTGAGAGATCCTCCCACCTGAGCCTCCCAAGTAACTGGGACTATAGGTGCATGTCACCAAACCTGGCTATTTTTAAAATCTTTCAGTAGAGACAAGGATCCACTATGTTGCCCAGGCTGGTCTCTAACTCCTGGGCTCAAGTGATCCTCCCACTTCAGCCTCCCAAATTGCTAGGGTTACAGGCATGAGTCACTGAGCCTGACCTTATCATATCTTATTGTTGAGTTTTAAGAATTCTTTGTATATTGTGGCTACAAGTCCTTTGTTGGCTATATGATTTGCAAATAATTTTTACGATTCTATAGCTTATCTTTTCATTCTCTGAACAGTATCTTTCAATATAAGGTTTTTAATTTAATAAAATCTAATTTATCACTTTTTGTCTTTTATGGGTTATAATTTTGGTATCATATCCATAAGAGTTCTTTGCCTAATCCAAAGTTGTAAGAGTTTCTCCTATGTTTTCTTCCAAAACCCTTAGTTTTACATTTTATGTAAATGATCTATTTTGAGCCGATTTTTGTAAAAGGTGTGAGGTCTAGTTTGAGGTTCACTTTTTAACATATAGGTGTCCAACTGTCTCCATAGCACAGATGGTTGTCTGTGGAAAGGACTATTCTTCTTAGCTGTATTGCCTTTGCACCTTTGTCAAAAATCAACTGACCACATTTCTGCAGGTCAATTTCTGGATTCTCTTCCCTGTCGCATTAATCTATACTTTGTCTATAGTTTGGCCACCACCACACTGTCTTGATTACAACAGCTTTAGAGTTAAGTCTTAAAATTGGGTAGTGGGAGTCCATCAATTCTGTTCTTCCTTTTCAAAATTATTTTGGCTGTTCTATGTCATTTGCCTTTCCACACAAACTTAGAATTTGTAACTTAGAATCAACTTCTCTGTATCTATTAAAAATCATCTTGCGATTTTGATTTGGATTGTGTTCATACAGATTGCTTATAGATCAGTGAGGGGTGACCCGACATCTTAACTATAATTGAGGCTTCCAAATATATCGAGAAACAGTGTGTCTCTGCATTACTCAGGTAATCCTTGATTACTTTCAACAGTATCTTGTAGTTTTCAACATACACATCCTGTACATATTTTGACATTTGCATTCTGCCATTGAGCCTATCCCAGTTACTATATTCTATTACTATATTTTTAGTACTAAAATTTCCAAAAATACTTCTTTTTTTTTTTTTTTTGCTAAAATGTCTTTTTCTATTTTAGTTTGTTGAGATTTTCCTGTTGCTTGGTATGCTGAATGATTTTGGATTGTATTCTGCACATCTGAATATTATGAGACTCTGTCCTCTTAACCTCTTCTGGAGAATACTGATAAAAATTTTGTTTTAGTAGGAAATTAACAGAGTTTCAGGCCAGAAGTCCTGACTCTCCTCCTGTGGGCTTTGATTCCAGTGTCAGTTTAATTTTCAAAGCCTCTGTAGTGCTGCTCAGATCTACCCCTCAATAGCCATCCAGGGACCTGGCTCTCAGGCCACACAGCATTTCAGATCCTGAGGCCCTTGTGTATCCTTCTGGGTCATTTCAATGCATGCGTGTAGGGATGAGCTTAGGAACTCATCATGCAGCTTTAGCGGACCCCTTTCTTGAGCTCCCTCCTCTTTGTGGTTTCCCCAACACTCTTAGACACCAGGGGGCGCTTTCTCTCCCCTCTGGCTGGCAAGCTGGGGTTTGAGCCTCTCTGCTCTGTCTTGTATCTCCCACAACTAGGTCTTCCTCTGGGGCAAATGGGTAAAGGAAAAGAAAGAAAAACAAGTAACAGGAATTCTCTCACAGTCTTTGGACCCTAGGGGTTCCTTTACTCAGTTTCTCTGGCCAAAGAGAAGGACTCTGAGTTTGGGGTAAGTATGTGATTGCCACAGCCACCATCGCAGCAGGAGTGTAGCTACAGACCCTAGTGCTTGCTTTGGGGCAAGGCTGTGAGACAAAATTAAAACAGGATTTCCCCTATTCTCTACTTCCTGCAAGGGTATCTTTCTAGGTCCTTTAATTAGAAAGAAAGAATTACTCTTAGAACTTTTTCAGTCGGCCTCCAATCCCCAGTTCTGCAATTTGCTGCTCTGATTCTCAGCCAGGAGATTTGGAAGAAATATATAAAACCAGTAAACTCACTGCCATATTGGTGTTCAGGTTTTGATTTCTTTCCCCAGTCTGCCTGCTACTATCTGCTTTTCAGAGTCTTTGGGTTGTTGCTTTGTCTTCTGTCCGGGGTATCTAGTTGTAATCAGTGTGAAAGAGATAGGGTATCATATGCTTATTCTATCCTAACTGGAATTAATTGTGGATTTAAAGCTAATCGTGCAAAAGAAGAGAACTCCCAATTTAATGCCTAACATGTGCCATACAATTGTCATTTCATTATTTCTCAGAGTGAATTCATTTTGAAAGATCTGTAAACAAAACATTGGCACAAGGATATAAAAAAAGCATGTTTCGTAAGTACTGTCATGAAGCAATTAACTCCATCGATCTTAAAATAGATCCAAACACCAGAGTCAAACATCAAGTTAAACTATTTACACATACCCAGATTAATTAGCAATGGCTACTGCCATGTTTCTCAAATTCTTTTACATAGAGGTATACAGTTTGCACTGTATGAAAGCTGTTTCTTTTTCTCCAGCTTTTGAACAGTAAGGTCAGCTGAGTGTGCATGTCTACACTTACAGGCAGGTCTACATGAAAAGAGTGTAATAGTTTGATTAGAACTCACTCAAGGAGCTCCAAGGTGATGGTTCCTTTGGGTTCTGCTTCTACACTCTTCCCCCAGAATTTCAGTTTGGGATAGATTGAGCCATGAAAGATGAAGTCATTGTTTAATCCTTCAGCATGAAATGCACTGATTGGTTGGTGATGGCTGACCTCTTCGGAGATGAGTCTAAATCAAAGGTCATCTCTTAAGATTTAAAAAAAAAAAATTATAATTAACTCTATCATTAAACATGTATATAATTGCCCTTTCAAAGTAAACAATTCTTTTGTTGTTGTTGTTGAGACAAAATCACGCTCTGTCATTCAGGCTGGAGCAGTGGCGTGATCATGGCTCACTGCAACCCCTGCCTCTCAGGTTCAAGCAATTCTCCTCCCTCAGCCTCCCGAGTAATTGGGATTACAGGCACGCACCACCACACCTGGCTAATTTTTGTATTTTTAGTAGAGATGGGGTTTCGCCATGTTGGCCAGGTTGGTTTCAAACTCCTGACATCATGATCAACCGCCTCGGCCTCCCAAAGTGCTGGGATTACAGGCGTGAGCCACCATGCCCAACCAACAATTCTTTATTCTCATTGCAATGAAACAACTTAATATATGAGAAATTACACAAATGCAACCCAAACCGCCAAATCCAATGTTGTAATGCTAGCTACTTGAACAAATTAAAATAAAGAACACCCAGATGAATTTGAATGATTTGCATGAAAAAATATTAGTCATCTAAGTTTAAAACATATCATTCCTTTTACATTAAAATAGAGAAATCTAGTGCATCCACTTTCAAACATCTAGGGAATAAATGAGATCAAAATTTGTGCACAGAAGAGGAGGAACACATAGAAAAACGAAAGCCAAATAAAATCCCTTAATCATATATAAACAAGACACAGGCTAGCTCAAGCAAACAGAACTGCACTTACAGATGTAGTCATTGGCTTTATGCAAACAATATATACTTATGCTAATATATTTTATTTATATTTTTTAATAAGGAGCCATTTTTATAAAAGGGCCTCACTGTTGCCCAGGCTGGAGCACAGTGGCTAATGACGGGTGCAGCCCCAACACTGACCAACACAGGAGTTTTGACCTGCTCCACTTCTGACCTCCCTCTCCTGGGAGGTCACCATATTCATGCCAAACTTAGTGTGGACACCTGGCCAACATAGTGCACTGCAGCCCAGAGCTCCTGGGCTCAAGAGATCCTGCTGCCTCAGCCTCTCAAGTAGCTGGGACTATACGCCTGTGCCACCATACACAGCTAATATACTTTAAATGATTATTTTTAAAAACTCGATCATGTCTTATGATCTACATAAGGAGAAAAGGAGGGTGATTGATCCCATGTGATCAGGAATACCAAAATCCTTGCAATTATTTCTTATAATGGTACCTTTTATGTATGTTTCAGTATTTTTGACAGTCTCTAAAATAATAGCTATCCTAGAAACAAACATCAAAATTGTTAACTTGCTCCAGTCCTATATTTGTTATTGGTGATGACCAATATGTATGTATTTCTCCTCTTCATCTCCAACGCTATATAAAGCATGCAAGTGAAAGGCCTCACCGCACTGATTCATAAGTCTCTCCCAGCAGTGGGTTGAAAGGCTTTCCAGTCCGTTCCCACTGAGAAGCAACAGCAGATACAGCAAACGCAGCTACACACTGTGGGAGAGAGCATGAGAACAAGTCAAAAATAGCCGAGCTCACTCTGCATTCTTTTAGGAACCGAAATTTTGCCGAAGACAGTAATTTACAGAATTATTTTGAGGAGTTTAATTACTTTGGAGTTTTAATATGGCTCTAGCAGTGGGACATGGAAACTTGGATATTCAGAATGAAAATTACTTTCAGTCACTTCCTATAGTGTTATTTCCAACTATGGGTTTCATCACACTCTAACAGTGCTACAAATTCTCTCAAGGACTTTTAAAAAACCCTCAAGTCCAAAGTTACTTTTAATTCATTTAAAATTTTTTAAAAGTATGACATTCCAGGATTGGGGAAAGAGATATAAAACTCCACAACTTAATTGGTGTTAAGTCCACTGAGGTTGGAAAATGCTGACATATAAATGAAAGGACAGAAAGACTGTTTCGAATGCTATTGCTTTGTTGAAGGAGAACAATGTGCCCACTATACTCTGCCTCTAACTAGTCCATCCATGTACAACATATAAAATCTTCCCTCTAAAAAATTTAAAATTCCTTGCCGTGTTTTAACATATAGCAATGTATATATATTTATATACACAAGTAAGCACAAACATATTTTTCTAGTGTGTGTGTGTGTGTGTGTGTTAACCTCTTCTTGGAAATACCCCGAGAAAGTCTGAAAGAAGAAAGGTTGAATTCTTCCCCTAACACAACGCTACTTTCTCAACTAAAGATTTAGCAAAAGCCAGCAGGGCGCGGTGGCTCACGCCTGTAATCCTAGCACTTTGGGAGGTCAAGGCGGGCGGATCACGAGGTCAGGAGATCGAGATCATCCTGGCTAACACAGATGAAAACCTGTCTCTACTAAAAAATATACAAAAAATTAGCCGGGCATAGTGGCGGGCGCCTGCAGTCCCAGCTACTCGGGAGGCTGAGGCAGGAGAATGGCGGGAACCCGGGAGGCGGAGCTTGCCGTGAGCCGAGATTGCGCCACTGCACTGCAGCCTGGGCGACAGAGCGAGACTCTGTCTCACAAAAAAAAAAAAAAAAAAAAAAAAGATTTAGCAAAAGCCCACTAACATCCAGGTTTGCTTATGCGCCACCTCCCGCTTCTCCTGCAATACTCATCGGTCTTTGCACGATGGTGTTACCCTAACCAGAGGACACTCCAGACATGCGGACTGAGCTTTGATAAAATTGCCCAACCTCACATTGAATTTAACACTAATTGTGTGAATGTGTGTGTGTTCGGGGCTGGGTTGGTAGCGAGGTCTCTTAAGAGTTAGACCTTTTCCTCCCTTGGCTCATACCTGCATCCATTCCACAGGATCAGCGAGTGAACTGGCCTTGTGGATGAGGTAAGTATGCTCCATGTATTCAGTTAGGCGCTGTAGGAAGCTCAGAGGCTCATTAAGTATAACTGGCATCGTGATCTTGGATAGTTCCTATTTAACCAGAAAATTGAAAGTGTTATGTCCCATATACATAACAAACAAACCTACTGTTATCTTTACATAACATCCACCAGAAAAGGACAGAACAGAAACTAGCAACTCATGAAATTTCATCAATATTGGTTCAATTTCACAAAATCTTTCCAGAGCACCTATTACCTTTGAGTATATCCTTCTAGGCCTTGAAGGAGGAAATACAAAGACTGCTCAAACATTCTCCTTGGCTCCAGGGAGCTCACTATCTGCTGGTGAGCATGAGCGGATGACTCTTAGTCTGCCTTACATCAGAATTAGGAAACGGGAGACAAAGGCAACGGAGACAGAAAAAAACTCTTCATAGTGGTGTTAAAATAATTAACTACAGGGCCATTAATTACTGGAGATGGCTCCAGGGCCTTGAGTTCCTTCATAAGCAAACCGTTGAAACCCTCTCCTTTGTCGACTTAAGCTTTACCAATCAGAAACTGCCAAACTAACCTCTATCTAGAAACGTTACACTTTCACCAAATGAATAACTTTCTTTGTCTAGCTCCCTCAAAGAATACCTTATAACAGCTCCCCTTCCTGCCTTCTCAGTGGAGTGTGGAACAGCTTCAGGTCTGGGGCTGTTCAAGTCATGAAGAGCTGTCTGTTCAAATATGTGTGTTAAAACTTCAATATATCTACATTTATCTTGTAACAATGGGCTAAGGATTAACCACACATACCATTTTTGTGAGTAATTTTCCAAAAGAAATTTCACAGCTTTTGAAATGACAATGAAATGAAATGATATGACAACACCGAGCTTATCTGAGCACAGCAATCTAGAAAAATTATGGTCTAGGGTACTAGCAGCCTACTGCATATTTTACAGAATAGATTTTAAATTCTGTCTGCCAGAATGCCTCCATCACAATCGACTCTCAAAAATAATTTAGCAATTAGGTAGGAAGTTTCTGACCTCGACTGCAACTGTTGAATTCTGTTTACCATGTGGCACCAGCAAGCAATATTCTGGTGAGACCTTTACAAAATTCATTAAGTAACACACTTATCTTGGTATTTGCTGGAATATTCTAACGATCTTCCCAAACTTCTATCGACCATTTCCTTGGGAATCAGGTCTTTCATGAGGCCTGCTGGATGGTCGCATGGGCAGGTGAACAGTCCTGAGGTGTAGTCAGGCTGAATGCCACCTGACTTACCTCTGACTTTTCCACCTAAATATCCATATTCCCACTGAGATTTTCAATTAAAAATAATGCAACCTGCACAGAACTGAAACTGGAATGCATTCAAAGAAAATAAGCTCATTCATTACCATAAAATACTGCAGAAAACAGACATGTAACAGCTCAGCCTAATTAAAAGAATGGTAAATTTACTGCTGCATCACTGGGGAGATGAGGGAAAACAGGAATATATAGAGAGAAATAAGAGAACTCTCAACTACATATACTGTAAGAGCTCATTAAACCCAGAGATTCACTATTGGGGACAAGTAAAAAAAACTGGGACTGTCAAGGCTTGTCTTAATTGAAATGTCCCAGGCTCTCTTTCTTCTATTTTTCTTTTTCTTTTTCTTCTTTCTTCTTTTTTTTTTTTTTTTTTTTGAGATGGAGTCTCTGTTACCCAGGCTGGATTGCAGTGGCACAATCGTGGCTCACTGTAACCTCTGCCTCCTAGGTTCACGCAATTCTCCTGCCTTAGCCTCCGGAGTAGCTGGGATTATAGATGTGCACCACCAGACCCGGATAATTTTTGTATTTTTTTAGTAGAGACAGGGTTTTACCATGTTGGTCAGGCTGGTCTCGAACTCCTGACCTCAAGGGATCAGATCCTCCCACCTCAGCCTCCCAAAGGACTGCGATTACAGGTGTGAGCCATAACACCTGGCCTTCTATTTTTCAATAAAAACTATCATTTTTTTTCTATTAAAAAAACTAACTGGGAAATACATAACTTTCTTAGTATAAAATATAATAATATCGAAAAAAAACATGAAAATGTCTCTTTACTTCCCTTTCCCACTCCTCTCCCCAGAGACAAAACAACAGCAACACTTTGGGATACATACCTATGTATTTACACACATATGTATACAGACTCCTGATTTATATTCACACACAGAGAGATTTTTCTTTTTCTTTTTTTTTTTTTTTTTTTTTGAGGCAGAGTTTTGCTCTTGTCACCCAGGCTGGAGTGCAAAGGTGTGATCTCGGCTCACTGAAACCTCCACATCCCAGGTTCAAGCAATTCTCATGCCTCAGCCTCCCGAGTAGCTGGAACTACAGGCGTGCAGCACCATGCCTGGATAATTTTTTTGTATTTTTAGTAAAGACGGGGTTTCACCCTGTTGGCCAGGCTGGTCTTGAACTCTTGACCTCAGGTGATCCACCCACCTCAGCCTCCCAAAGTGCTGGGATTACAAGCGTGAGCCACTGTGCCCAGCCAAAGTTTGTTTGTTTTAATGCATGATGCCAGCTCTATGTATTGACTCATTACACCCTCACTGTGATTTGGGGATCTTTTAGCGGGCTGTTATACACATGTAACGTACATGCATCGAGTCTTTCAAGTTCTTTCTAATCACAGGATAGTGTAATGCTAAGACCACTGAACCAGACTGAGTTCCACTGCTGGGTTCACCTTCGCTAGCTGTGTAGCTTTGACCAAGTTAAACCCTGTGCCAGTTTCCTCATCAATAAGTACTAAGTACTAACATAATAGTATATATCATAAAGCATAGTTCTGGGCACATTAGTAATGCTATATGTGTATTTGTTGAATTTAAAACAAAGTCCATATATGGACACACCATGAACTATTTAATCATATATCTTTAAGAATATAGGCAAATATGGATTTTAAGTAGATTTCTCTAAAGTGGAGTTTCTGGGTCAAGAGCATGCTCATTTAATTTATTTTTTTTACAGATACTACCAAGCCGAATGCTTTCCAAAACAGCTTAACCAATTTATACTCCCACCTATGCTGCATGACAGTCAACATCTCTGATGCTAAAAGAGGTGTATTATTCACAATTTGTTCCTTCTGTCATGTTTATGCTTTCATTAAATACATATTTAACTGAGCACCTACTATGTGCCAGGTACTGCAGTAAAAGCCTCATTACAACCACTTAACCTGGAATGCCCTGCTCTCTCTTCCCTTTATTCCTCTACGTCCTACCCAGATTTCAAGGCCCAGTTCAAGTCTTTCCTCTTCAAGTTTTGTAGCACTCACTGATTTCCTACTCTTTCCAACTGCTAGAGTACCAAAATGTACTGCTCACAACTGAGCATTTGATCAGATTAGATTCTATTACCTACTGTTATAGTATGGGTGGTAACCAGCTTATCTTGCTATAGTAAGTATAGTAATACAATTCCTTGGGAAACGGACACTATCTTATACCCCATCTATGTCCCCCCATCACCTCACAGAGAGAGGGGAACACTGCAGGTGTGCCCTGCCCCAGATGCACCCTGCATTCTCACTGCCCTGTGAGCTTTCCCTTTTCAGGCATTTGTCACACACTGCACTTCCCACCTCCTTCAATAGAGAGCTCTTTGAAGACAAAGGTCTTGCTTAACAATGTTAATAATGCATGTGGTTAACATAGCTAAATAATGAGTAAAAAAATTGGTTACTTTTGGAATATTATTCAACGCTAAAAAGAAATGAGCTATCAAGTCATGGAAAGACATGGAGGAAACTTAGATGCCTATTACTAAGGGAAAAAAAGCCAGTGTGATTCCAATTGTATGACATTCTGGATAAGACAAAACTATGGAGGCAGTAAAAAGGTCAGCGGTTGCCCAGGGTAAGGGGGAGGGATGAACAGACAGACCAAAGGGGATTTTTCAGGCATGAAAACACTCCATACGGTACCACAATGTTGGATACATGTCATTTCAGGAACACAGAACACCAAGAGTGAGCCCTAGTATAAACTATGAACTTGGGGTGATGATGTATCACAGGTTCACCACCGATTTTTTTTTTTTTTTTTGAGACTGAGTCTTGCCCTGTCACCCAGGCTGGAGTGCAGTGGTGCAATGGCAGCTCACTGCAACCTCCGCCTCCTGGGTTCGAGCAATTCTCCTGCCTCAGCCTCCCAAGGAGCTGGGACTACAGGCATGTGCCACCACGCCCAGCTCATTTTTTGTATCTTTAGTAGAGATGAGGTTTCACCACGTTGGCCAGGCTGGTCTTGAACTCCTGACCTTGTGATCTGCCCACCTTGGCCTCCCAAAGTGCTGGGATTACAGGCATGAGCCACTGCACCAGGCCAGTTTCACCAATTCTAACAAATGGGCCTCCCTGGTGAGAGATGCTGACAATGGGGAGGCTATGCATGTGCGGGGCCAGGGAGTGTGTGGAAACTCTCTGCACCTTCCTCTCAATTTTGCTGTAAACTGAAAACTACTTTATAAAATAAAAGTCTTCTAAAAAATAAAATTAGGCCAAGTATGGTGGCTCGCACATGTAATCTCACCACTTTGGGGACGAAGGCACTAGGAGCACTTGAGCCCAGGAATTCGAGACCCACCTGGGCAGCAAAGTGAGATCCCATCTCTACAAAAAAATCAGAAAACTAGCCAAGTGTGGGGGCATGCATCTGTAGTCCCAGCTACTCAGGAGGCCGAGGTAGAAGGCTTGCTTGAGCTCAGGAGATCAAGGCTATAGTGGATCATGTTCGTGCCACTGCATTCCAGCCTGGGTGACACAGCAAGACCCTGTGTTAAAAAATAAAATAAAATTTTAAGAAAACGGATTTTGATGAATCATACTTTAGGAAAGATCAAATTATGTTTCTAGTCCTGCTACAGAAAATAATCACAGTCACAGTCACATGTGATAAAAGAGAATGTAAAGCCAAAAAAGAGTAACAAAAAAAGTATAGAAGAATGTTAAGGCAATGAAAGAGTTTCTAACGACTTTGGATGTATATTGTTTGTGGTACTAGACACAAACAATGTTACTGTGGTAATAGTGATATTTACACTTCAAAACTTGTGATGATTTTTCCTCATTCTAAATAAATATTCACTTTAAAATCTGAAAGAATAAAACAGGTTATAAAGCAACATGTTCGACAATATTCTAATCTTGTTAAATATGTTTTTATAGACATAGAAACAAATGCTAGAAGATAGTAACATCAAAAAGTTAACAGTGGGTATCTCTAGGAGTTGGGGGCATAGGGAATCCTAATAACCTTCCTTATGCTTTTCTATATTTTCCAGATTTCCTAAAATGAACATGTACTGCTCTTCTAATCAAGGATAAAACGAGATGTTACTTTAAAACCTAACAATAGGCCAGGTACGGTGGCTCAGGCCTATAATCCCAGCACTTTGGGAAGACGAGGTGTGTGGATCATGAGGTCAGGAGTTCAAGACCAGCCTGGCCAACATGGTGAAACCCTGTCTCTACTAAAAATACAAAAATTAGCTGGGCATGGTGGTGTGTGCTTGTAATCCTAGCTACTCAGGAGGCTGAGGCAGGAGGATTGCTTGAACCTGGGAGACAGAGGTTGCAGTGAGCTGAGATCATGCCACTGCATTCCAGCCTGGGTGACAGAACAAGACTCCATCTCAAAAAAAAAAAAAATTTTTCAGACAGGCAAAAGGAAAGGCTAGGAAAACTAACAGCCTCATACCACAGCAGCTGGTCCACCTTATAATACACACATTTACATTGATGCTAGTCATAAAATGGACAAGGAAAAATTGGCATAGAAGTAACACAATGGAAAAAGAAGAGCAACAAAATACACTCAGATTAGTCCACTCCTAAATTCCAGAGACAGGAAATTAAAAGAAGAGGTTCCTACTCTTGGCGTAAGGTTGCCAAAGTAAAATAAATAAGAAAGAAGCTCTGAACAAAGAGAGTAGAATGGTCGGTTGCCGGGCAGAGAGAGGTGGTAGTGGGAGGTTGGGTCGAGGGGACAGTTTCAGTTTTGCAAGCTGAAGAGAGTTCTGTGGGCATGATGGCAGTGATCGTAGCACAGCACTGCGAGTGTACTGATGCCACTGAACTGTATACTTAAAAATGGTGAAGGTAGTCCTTTTATGTTATGTATATTTTGCCATAATTGTAAAACCAAGGGGAAAAAAATGAGCTCTGAGATCAAACTTCCTGCATTCAAATCCTAGCTGTATTACCT